>NW_017670428.1:703560-715312 GCF_001879085.1 Nicotiana attenuata
AGCCATGGTCATTCGAGCCTTATCTCGACTTCTCCGGCTCAGATCAATGACTTTCCAAGCCTTTCTCATCACCTGGGTTCTTCTGAAACCCTAACCCTTTGAGGTTTTTCCGATTCTTTTAGATCCGTTGTATATCAGTGTTTTCTCTAAGCTTCTAAACATTTTCTCAAAGTTCTTTCAAAACTATACCTTCAGAGCCTTCTTCTTTTTCCGATTTAGGGTTTCGTTAAGTTATCCTTTAAAGTTTCTCTGATCTTTAGCATGTTTGACTGTGTTTCGCATGTGTGTCTTTTACTGTGCTTCTTATAAGTTCCTTCTACTATATTTCCTATGTGTTTCTTCTGCTGTATTTCATATGTGTTCTTCTACTGTGTTTCTTATGATTGTTCTTCTACTGGAAAATGCATGTTAAAACTCTCAGTTCCTTTCTGAGATTTCTGAACTTATTTTGTTAGTATTTTTGACTTGATTACTTGTCTTTTCATCTCTACACTCGATTGATGGCAAAACCCTAATATTTGGGGTTTCATCCGAGTATTGAGACTATTCGCTATGTCATTTGCTTGTTCTTCATCTTTGAGCTTGTTTGATTTCAAAACCCTAACTTCTTTGGACCTATTCGAGTTTCTGAAGATTGTTCATCTACTGCTCGACTGAGTTTTGAAATCTTTGTTTCAACCTTTGTTTCTTTATATGATTCCGATTTCCTGCTAAAAATCTTCTAGGGTCTTTCTACTGGACCCTCTGCATGCTATTTGATACTCTCCTTCTTCTTTGTAACTAAGATGACTACCATGTTCCTATAGTTCACTACTTATCAATTTTTGTGATTGCATGGCGCTTTTTCTTTGTCCTAAATTCAGCCTCGCATGCCTAATACTTGTGTACTCTTTATATATGCTGAGCTTCCCGTCTAAAATGACTTTCAATTTTTGACCGATTTCAGACCTCCTTTGTGTAAATCTGATTGATTCTTTCCTTGTTGTGCTAATTTTCCTGTTACTTGGTTTGATTCAAAAACTTTCCTTAGCCTTTCTGACTTGGTTTACTCGTGAACCAATGATTTCGAATCCCTGACTCCTTGATTTACTATGTACGGATTGATTTTATTGGGCATCCTACCTTATTTGTTTAATCGTGTATTTTAAAGATTCTTCCCTTAATTAAACTCCTATGTATTTACACCTAATTGCCTACTTTGCACAAGATGCTTACTGAATCTCTTTCCTTAGATGATTTTTGTTTATTACCGTTTAAGTTTGAACTCCTTAAGTAAGGAAGTTCTTATACTGATTGATTTTAATTGGTATATGGTTATTTATTGCCTTATTTTCTGCCTGTTTCACACTATAAATACCTGCTTTTTCATTAACACGACACACGAACACTCTTAGTTTTCTGAACTCACACTCACATTCAAAAGCATTCTCTCTTGTTACTTGTGTTGTGGCCTGTTTTCCAAGTACTGCTACTGCTATATTTTGCTTCTTTGAAACTGGTATGTCCTGATTAAGGTTTTCAGCAATCACAACAATGTGTTTATTAACTACCTTTACCTGCATGTCTGCTTAATGCTTATGTGTAGTTCAATGCTTACTTTAGCATGCTGTAATTTCCTTCTGCCTATTCTAAATCTATTGTGAATCCCAAAACCCCCACTCCCTATGTGTTTATGCTATGGTTTGAGGCATGGCAGTACTACATATTATTGTCCATGACTCAAACTTGATCCCCTGGGATCCTAGCCTCTAATATGATGTGTTCCGGCAGACTTATTGGCATGCCAGCATCCTCCATTGCTGGGTATGCCTAAAGCTTGCCCTAGCCTAAGCAATAGGCTCTTTGCAATTCCCCTATTCCCTGAACCCCTTTTGTGTACCTGTTTATGGCTGTTTCCCTCTCCTTTATTCCTTAGAATTCTGTTCTTCATTGCACTCTCTCTTAGACTTTAAGTTCTGCCCTTCTCTTGCGAGTCTTGCCTTGGGACCCTTTGAGCTCCCTCTAAACTTGGACACTTGAGGGCAGGCCCTTCCACACTGCACTTGTCCCTATTCTGGTGATATAATTTGAGTGTGAGCATTGCCCGGAGTCCCATTGAGGCTCTTAGGGAACTTTGACACACTCAGATTGGAGAAAGGCTTTGGGATCAGTGGCCTTTGAGTTGGTCTATCTCATATTTCAGACAGGAAGTCTGAATCAGGCTCTCCTCTGGTTGTATTTTTTTTTAGTTTTTTTTCTGATGTAATTTTTTATTCATTCTGGTTTGTAATAAGTTGTAATAAACGCTTAGGGCTGGCTAGTGAAAAAGGGTGGGTAACTATGCATGTAAAGGGTAGAAATCATATCTATAGGTCTATTACAATTTTGCATATTCAGATACATATAGAGATCATGTCTATAGGTCTATCATAATTTTGCATATTTCAAATACATACAGAGATCATGTCTATAGGTCTATTACAATTTTGCATATTTCAAATACATATAGAAATCATGACTATAGGAATACTATATTCTTGCACATCTAACTTCATATAGAAATCATGTCTATAGGTATCTCGAATTCTGCATATTCAAATAGAAATTATGCCTATAGGTCTATTCTGAATTCTGCATAGCCAACTTCGTATAGAAATTATGCCTATAGGATTGTTCATTTCTGCATAATCAATTACATCTAGATACCATGTTCATAGGTCGTAAACAAATTCTGCATCTAGATATCATCTTTATAGGTTTAAAACAAGCCTTATGCATTTAGATACTATGTCTATTAGGTTTCTGCATTTTTTTTTACACTGTGTCTATAAAGTTTAAAATCAGCAACGCATAGAAAGCATGCCTATAGGAATTTCTAATCGAATCTGATTCGCCTCACTCAGTGTTAGATATAAAACCAGTAATAACAGATACTGACAGTTGCAGAATTTATAATCAATTCGTTAAATCCTGCCTCTCTTATAATAATCCGATTCCCTCACTTAGCACAAGTTACGAAGCATGAACAGCAAAGCACACAAAAGAATAAGACAATAGAATAAAAACATAGGGATGAGGAAATAGTTTAAATAAAGGCGTACCAGTTTTAGAAAGAGACAAGCAAAAGAGAGCAGAAGTCTTGTAAAGAAGCCACAGCACAAACAGCAAGACAAAGTACTTTGTGTGTGAGTGTGAGTTCAGAAAAGACTCCAGTGTTTTTTTCTTGTGTTTTTTTTGGGTGTTAATAAAAGAGCAGGTATTTATAGTGTGAGAAACATGTAGAAATAAGGTAAGGACTGTAATTCAGACATAATTAGAGGAATATGTGTCTTATTAAAATCAAATCAGTATCAAAAACTTCCTTTAATAAAGCAATTAAGCCAAACGGTAGCATGCAAGTGTTAAATAAGGAAAGAAATCACGCGGGGCTAGACATGACAAATAAGGAAATATTTTCAGCACAGTACGAGTATACCACATATATTAGGGGTTAAGTTCATTAGACCTTAATTAAAGGAAAGGTCTGTAAGAATCCCATACTAATGTAATTAAGGTAATGGGATCAAATCAACTTAAGTAGAAAGGCAGGGTCGAAAGGAAAATATTTCAATAAGTCCAAGAAACAAAGGAAATAAAACAATAAAGGAAAGAATCAATTCAAGAGTGCAATCAGAATTACACAAAGAGATTTGAAATCAGTCCACAATCAAGGTTATTTTGAGGGGGAAATTTGACCTATATAGAGTGCATAAACATTAAGCATGCGAGGCTAGATTTAAGACAAAGAAGAGTATCATGCAATGAAAGAAAATCAGTGAGTAGAGGACCATAGGAACCTGGTAGTCATCTCAGAGAAGAGGGAATACCAGATGGCATGCGAAAGGTCAAGTAAAGAGGTCAGAATCGTATGAAGAAACAAACTTGACACAAAGATCTCGAAACTCAGTCGAACAGTAGAGGAAGCAACTTCAGGAACTCAAATAGGTCCAAAGAGACTAGGGTTTTTAAATCAACACGTTCAGAGATAAGAAACAAACAAATCACATAACAAATAACCTCAAAACTCGAATGAACCCCCAAATTCTAGGGTTTTTTTACCATTAATCGAGTCTAGAGATGAAGACAAGTAAGTCAGGCAAAATTATTAACAGAATAAGAGCAGAAATCATAAAGGAACATGTATTTCCCAGTAGAAGAAACTCATGAATAACATATTAAAGAACAATCATGGAAAAAAAATATAGTAGAAGAACTCGTAAGAACAAGGTAGAAGAAACACAGTAGAAGAAGCACATAAGGATCATAGAAGAAACATAGTAGAAAAAAATCATATAAGAATCACAGTAGAGCATGTTAAAAGATCAAAGAAATCCTAAATCGGGGAAGATGAAAAGGTTAAAAAGCAAGTTTTGAAAGAAACTTTTGAGAAAGCGTTTGAGACCCCAAGATAAACACAGATCTAGGACAGATCTAGAGAAATCAGAAGAACCTCGAAAGGTTAGGGTTTCAGAAGAAACCTAGAAGTGTGAAAGGCATGGAAAACTCGTAGATCTAAGCCGGAGAAGACCATGGAACCCTGAATCGAAGGAGATCTGGGTAGAGATCTTCAAGGTCAGGCCTTGAATCTTCAAAAAACCGGTGTATAAGAGCACCAGGGGGTGGGTATGAGATCCCCATAGCTTTGGTGGCCATAGATTCCGGTGGATCTCTGGTCTGAGACGGCAAGAGGCGGCTAGGGTTTGAGAACCCTTGAGAGAGTTTGAGAGAGTGGAGAGTTTTAGAGGCGGTGGCTGAGGAGAAAATGAGGTAGGGTAAGGGGTCGTTTGAATTAAAAAAAGGAAAGGGATGAGGGGAGCCGTTGATCTAAAAGAGCAACTGCTGGGATTAAATGGGTTAAATGGAGACCGGGTTGGGGTATGATAAGAAAGGGTATGGGTCGGGTTATAATAAAATTGGGTCGTTTGATTAGGGTGTGATTGAGGTCCAATTTGGGCTAAAATTGAAACACAAAAGGGCTGTCGTTTAAATAGCCATTTTTCTACTTTTAATTTATAAAAATAGTAAAAAATGACTTGAAAATAAATTAAAGGTACTGGACCAATTAATAACATATAAATATTAATGTAAAAATACTAAAAGTGATTTTATAATTATAGAATGATGTTAATCGTAGAAATAGGCTATAATTACAATTATATGCAATTAGCTTAAAAAATACCAAATAAATGTATAAAAATATACAAAAATTACCCCAATTATATCTTAGGGTAAATATGAGAACGAAATAAATTATTCACTAAAAAAATGCTAGTTTGGGAATAATTATTGAATATTGTAGTATTAAAATAGACAATAAATTGGTTTTAAAATCTTAAAAAAATAAAGAAAAAATACCAAAACTTTGGGGCATGCTTATATATGCCTGTACATGCTATTTTGAAAGTATTTTGCATATATAAAAAATATAGGCGAAAAATTGGGTATCAACAGAGCTGTACTCCTTCCGTGATTATTTTGTCTCCATTGTAATTGTTGTTATCAATTCAAGTGTTTTATTGGTTTAGATTCCTTTACGGCTGTGATCCTTTGTGTGGGAATTCATAGTATTGATAATATCTCGCCCTATTTGTTTCATATATATTCAATACTTCAAATTTCAACAGCTGTTACATTTTTAACTCAATTGATTTCTCAACTAAATTTTCCTTAAACCGTTTGCGGTTGTACTTTACTTAAGAAGGAATTTCTACTAGGTTAATTTATCAAATCCCTAGGTAAAAGTAATAATTAATTCGATGTTGTATTCTAATTGAAACATGGTACTTTTGTGACGACCCAACCCGTCGTCACGTGAGTTACCACCCCGTTTTCCCTATTTTCTATTTCTTTATGCTTCATTATCAGTGTTGGGTGTGAACGAGTTGATTGGGATTGATTTTAGTAGGAAATGAGACACTTAGTCTCTTTAAGGAAGGTTTGTTTTGGAAAAGTCAACCGGATGTTGACTTACGTGTTAGAGGGCTCGGATATGAATTCAATTGATTCGGTTAGCTTCGGGGGATGATTTGTGACTTAGGAGTGTGATCGGAAGTAATTTTGGAGGTCCGGTGTAGAATTAGGCTTGAATTGGCGAAGTTAGTATTTTGGCGAATTCCGGTTGATAGGTGAGAATTTGATCCGAGGGTCGGAATGGAATTCCGAGAGTTGATGTAGCTTCGTTAGGTGATTTGGGATGTGTGTGCAAAATTTCAGTTGATTCGGAGGTGTTTTGGTCGGGTTTTTGATCGAATGCAAGTTTCGGAAGATTTGGATGAACTTAGGCTTGAATTTGATGTAATTTGATGGTTTAGGTGTTATTTGTGGTGTTTTGATGATTCGAGCAAGTTTGAGTAAGGTGTTGGATCATGTTTGTGTTTTTGGTTGAGGTCCCGAGGACCTCGGGGTGTTTTCGGATGGCTAACGGGGAGTTTTGGATTTGTAACGTTGCAGAACCTGTGCTGCTTCTGGTATTTTCGCTTCTGCGGAAAGGGGAACGCAGAAGCGGTACCGCAGAAGTGAGTTATGAGCCGCAGAAGCGGCAGCTATCGCAGGTGCGGAGTAGCAGACCGCATCTGCGGAGTCGCAGATGCGACAGGAAGACCGCAGATGCAGAAGTTGAGCTGTTCTGAGGGTTTGAAACCCCGTGTTTGCATATTGTAGTGCTATGTTGAGGTGACTTGCACGCCGGATAACGGGCGTGGGGTAGAGCACCGTCGGGGATCGTGACTTGGTCCGTCCCGCTTAATAAAAATTACTACCTAATTGATTGAAGCTTAGTAGATATCCTTATAAAAATGGATTAATTATCATAATTGGGCTTCGTGCCAATTGCTTGTATCCTTCAGGGATTGTTTTTACTGGTTTCTTACCATATTTTCAGATAATTGAACTCAGTCCTAGAATTTAATACTGTTTTGCAAACTCAGCCACTTTTCTCAAACTAGAAACTTAATTAATATTTTTAAATGAAGATTAGGCTGAATATTTCTATATTAATGTGCCCGAGAGGCTTATGGGATTTTGGACTGAGTATGGGATCAGGTTGCGCGCCGCAGCGGTATGATATTGATATTGATATGAGGCCGAGGGCCTAGTTGATGCCATGAGATGGCTTATTATTGCGCTTGGGCCATAAGGGGCCCCCCCCGGAGTCTGCACACCCCCTGTGAGCGCCGTCAACGATAAATTAATGGAGCAGGCTGCACGCCGCAGTGGGTACTGGAGAGTACCGGTTTATGTGTTGCATTGCATACTATTAATTGTCATTTATTTACTTATCTGCTGTGATAATTCTGTAATTGTTTCCACTGATTTTACTGATTTTATGCTGCTAGGTTCAAGTTTCTGTAATTATAGAATTACTTTGTGCCTATTTAGGATTTCTTATTCTCAGTCTTTATTTATGTTTATTACTCACTGAGTTGGAAGTACTCACTTTACTCCCTGCACCCCGTGTGCAGATTCAGGTGCACCCAGTGAGGCTGAGTGAGACTTTCTCTGTCGAGCATCTTATCCGGGAGAATCAAGGTAGCTGCATGACGTCCGCAGTCCTGATCTTCCCATCTATCCTATTTATTTTATTCCGCATTTCTTCAGACTATTATGTAGTAGGTTGACACTCGTNTTCTGCGAGTATGACGGGCTCCTCCGGTTAGAACCCGGTGAACCATGTACGGACCTTGCCAGTTGGGAGAAAATTTTCCTTTTGCCTCGTCTTGGTGCGGAAAAATCTACTTCAGTACTAACTGCCCTGGCGCGAACTGTCTTGGTCTGACTCTCTTGTTGAAGGCTCTGGTCATTCTATTCTGATAAAGCTGACCGTGGCAAACTGCATTCAGTCTTTTCCCGTCTATAAGGGCTAATTGCTCGTAACGACTTTTTACCCATTCTACAGCTTCAAATTCTACTTCCTGCATAATTCTCAGGGAGGGAATCTCCACTTTGGCCGGGATGACTGCCTCGGTGCCGTAAACCAACATATAGGGTGTCTCCCCAGTTGATGTGCGGACTGTGGTACAGTATCCCAATAATTTTGGTTACCGCCTTATATGACGTTGCTTCAACCCATTTGGTGAAATAATCAATCGCCACTAGTATGAACGTGTTCCCATTTGATGCGGCAGGCTCGATAGGTCCGATGACATCCATTCCCCAAGCGGCGAACGACCATGGTGAGCTTGTTGCATTAAGCTTGTTAGGAGGCACCTTTATCATGTCTGCATGGATCTGGCAACGATGGCATTTCCGAACATACTGGATGCAGTCCATCTCCATAGTTATCCAGAAATAACCGGCCTGGAGTATTTTCTTGGCTAAGACAAAACCATTCATATGCGGACCACAAGTCCCTGCATGAACTTCCTCTAACAACTTGGATGCTTCCTTTGCTTCGACACACCTCAGTACTCCCAAATCGGGAGTCCTCCTATACAGGATTCCTCCGCTGTGAAAGAAGTGATTGGATAGCCTCCGCAGTGTGCGCTTTTGAGTAGTGTTTGCAAATTCTGGGTATTCCCCTGTTGACAGGTACTTCTTAATGTCATAGAACCATGGTTTTCCATCTGCTTCTTCCTCGACATGAGCACAGTAAGCAGGTTGATCCTGGATTTTTATCGGGATAGGATCAATGAAGTTCTTATCTGGATGTTGAGTCATGGATGACAGAGTGGCCAATGCATCAGCGAACTCATTTTGAACTCTGGGGCCATGCCGGAATTTTGTCTTCATAAACCTCTTCCTCAACTCTTGTACATGATGCAAGTATGGGAGTATCTTGGAATTCTTGGTTGCCCACTTTTCTCGAACCTGATGTATGAGCGAGTCTGAATGCCTGATCACTAGTAACTCCTGAACGTTCATATCAATGACCAGCTTGAGCCCTAAGATGCAGGCTTCGTACTCGGCCATTTTTTTGGTGCACGGGAACCTGAGTTTGGCGGACACCGGGTAATGCTGACCTGTTTCTGATACTAGAACCGCTCCTATGCCAACTCCTTTAAAGTTTGCCGCTCCATCGAAAAACATTCTCCAGCAATCATAGGATTCTGCAATGTCTTCTCCTATGAAAGAAACCTCCTCATCGGGAAAATACGTCGTTAGAGGCTCGTATTCTCCGCCCACGGGGTTTTCGGCAAGATTAGTGCTTGTCCTTTGATCGCTTTCTGGGTCACATAGACAATATCAAACTCACTCAACAGAATTTGCCATTTGGCCAGCCTGCCCATAGGCATGGGCTTCTGGAAGATGTACTTCAGCGGATCCATCCTTGATATGAGATAAGTGGTATAGGCACAGAAATAATGCCTCAACTTCTGAGCTACCCAAGTTAGAGCACAACAGGTCCGTTCAAGCAGGGCATACCGGGCCTCGTACGGGGTGAACTTTTTGCTGAGATAGTAGATGGCTTGCTCCTTTCTCCCCGTTTCATCATGTTGTCCCAAAACACAACCAAATGCTCCATCCAGTACTGCAAGGTAGAGCAATAGCGGTATACCTGGTTCGGGCGGAACCAGGACTGGCGGCGTTGACAGGTATTCCTTGATTCTGTCAAAAGCCTTTTGACAATCATCGGTCCATTTAGTGGCGGCGTCCTTCTTCAACATTTTAAAGATTGGTTCATAAATGTTAGTGGACTGGGCTATGAACCGGCTGATGTAGTTGAGTCTCCCCAAGAAACTCATAACCTCTTTGTTGTTCTTTGGCGGTGGCAATTCCTGAATGGCCTTAACCTTCGACGGATCGAGTTCTATTCCCCGCCGTCTTACGATGAACCCAAGCAATTTTCCAGCTGGAACCCCGAAAGCGCACTTGGCTGGATTCAGTTTCAGGTTATACCTTCTTAATCTGTTGAAGAACTTTCTTAAATCTCCCATATGGTCAGGGGGCTTTCCTGGATTTGATGATGACATCATCTACGTACACCTCGATCTCTTTGTGTATCATGTCATGGAAAATAGTAGTCATGGCCCTCATGTAGGTGGCCCCAGTATTCTTTAATCCAAACGGCATCATCTTGTAACAATACATTCCCCACGGCGTAATGAAAGCCGTCTTTTCCGCGTCTTCTTCGTCCATCCATATCTGATGATATCCATCAAAACAATCGACAAATGACTGCAGCTCGTGTTTGGCGCAATTGTCGATCATTATGTGTATGTTCGGCAATGGGAAATCGTCTTTCGGACTGGCCCGGTTGAGGTCCCGGTAGTCGACACAGATTTTGACATTCCCGTCCTTCTTCAGCACTGGCACAATGTTGGCTAACCATGTCGGATACTCCACTACCCTGAGGACCTTGGCTTTGACTTGTTTGGTAACTTCTTCTTTGATTTTCAAACTCATGTCTGGCTTGAACTTTCAGAGTTTCTGTTTTACCGGCGGACATGTCGGATCTGTTGGCAATTTGTGAGCTACAATGGATGTACTGAGACCGGTCATATCATCATATGACCAGGCAAATATGTCCTCATATTCTTTTAAGAACTCTGTGTACTCTTCCTTTTCTGACGGTGACAAGTGAACACTAATGCGCGTTTCCTTGACATTCTCTGTATTCCCCAAGCTGATAACCTCAGTTTCGTCCAAGTTAGACTTAGGCCTATTCTCAAAGTTCTCAACCTCTTTAACTACCTCTTCTGGTATATCATCCTCTTCTGAGTCTGTATCCGTTTGTTGCGTTATCTCGTCGCATGTCACATTTATCGGTTCATCAAGATAAGTAATAGTAATGCTGTGTAAAAGTAAAATAAATGACAGAGAAAATAATAAGAGCGAGACATATATAAGAAACTGAAATGCTTTGATAAATTCAAAGATTGCTTTGAACATCGGAGCTTTTTTTTCAAAATTTAAAGATAATACTCAAAGGAAATCAACTAGCGAAAAGTAAAAGATAATGCATAATGCTTTGTTCAGCCTTGCTACCCCGAAGCTCTTCGGGCCTTGGTGGTTCTGATGTACCAATTGTTGAGGCGCTCCCCTCGGCTCACGGCTTGTATGGAAGGGCCTTCCTCCCCTTCCTCCTCGAGAATGACGTGACAGTCCATATTGTCATCTTCCAAGAATAGGTTCTTCATCGCTGCTAATGCTTCATCCTCCTCCGACCCATATATGATGTCGGCCGGCTGGAAAGTCTGTTCCAGGTGCGGTATAGGGTGCTCCAGCGGATAGTAAGGGTCGCGCCATGGTGGCGACCAGTTCTGGAATTCTTCCCATGTATAACCGTACCCTAACCCAAAAGTGGTGCCATGCTTCTTCAGTTTGATAGGCTTGGTGATTCCTTGAAGGTTCTTGCCGAGCCCTTTGCCAGGTTCATACCCGCTCCAGTTTAGTATACTCTCTATCTTGTTATCCCACCACTTATCTTTGTCTGACTCTCTCAATATGGTGGTAAGTTATCCTCCTAGCTTCCTTCTTCCTTCAATTGCTGGGATGGTTTGGCGACTGTATATGGGGTTACTCCCGTCACCATGAATAATCACTTCTTGATGATTCCACTCGAACTTCACTGCCTGGTGCAGGGTTGATGCTACAGCTCCAGCGGCGTGGATCCAAGGTCGTCCTAGTAGTAAGTTGTAGGATGCTGGGATGTCTATTACTTGAAAATCAACATCGAACCAAGTTGGCCCCATTTGCAAACATAAACTGATTTCCCCAATAGTGGACCTTTGGGAACCATCAAAAGCTTTGACGTTGATAGCCACATCCTTGATTTCATGCAGACTCTTCCCCCAAT
>NW_017670428.1:720535-724283 GCF_001879085.1 Nicotiana attenuata
ATGAAACAATTATGGGAGCACAAAAGCAATTAAGGCTCAGACAAACCTCCTTTAATCACAGAAATCATGTAGTTTAGCACGTCTTACATATACTGATTAGGTCCAAATTATGCTTAACGTTAGGCAGGCTGGTTCATTACATATTTTTAGACAAGAAGTTTGCATTAGGCACGCCTGGCTGTAACTTATCAAAGACTGGTGCAATTAATTAACTACTTACTTGTTTGCCTAGGTGATGACATCTACTGGTTTCAGGAATAAGGAAGTGAACTGATTACTGAAAGTTGCCAGTTTTAACAGAATGATACGAGTTCTACATTTGGTTACTACTGACGGACTAATCTTAAAATGAGTGATTCAGATTGGGTTGATAGTTCCTATAGGCATGCTTTCTAGCGTTGTTAATTTTACACACTTTTTACAGGCGTGGCAAGAGTGCAGAAAATCCTACGAGCATGGTATCTAAGATTCAATTGATTATTATTTTGACCTATAACTGTTTGCCTAATGATAGATGCAAAAATACAAATCTTAAAGACATGGTTCCTACATGCGGAATTCTTATGAGCCGGATATCTATATGATATGCAGAGTTCTTATGAGCATGATTTCTATATATATGAAAGTGCAGAATTCCTATGAGCATGGTTTCTACATATGAAAGTGTAGAATTACTATGAGCATGGTTTCTACATATGAAAGTGCAGAATTCCTGTGAGCATGATTTCTATAGATGAAAGTGCAGAAATAAGCATGATTTCTATATGTGAAAGTGCAGAAATTCAAAGAAAAACTCCTATAGGCAGGATATCTACCCTTATGCATACACAGATAACCCTCCCCTCTTTACTAAAACCCCATAAGTTATTTCAAAATTTATTACAGACCAAATGAATCAAACAGAAAATAAAATTACATCAGAGCTTTTAAGCTGCATCCAAGGAGCCTAATTCAGACCCAAGGTCTAACAACATGATATGAGCCAACTGTCGAGATCAAGTTCCAAGGCCTTTCTCTTATCCGGAATGTGTCGAATTTCCAAGGAGTTTCAAGAACTCCAAGCAATGCTTACACCCAGATATCATTACAGAACTGAATTAAAGTGCAGTGTGGAAGGGCCAGCCCTCCAATGGCCAAGTTCAGAGGGAACTCAAGGTCCCAAGGCAAGGCTCATTGGAGGGGGGCAGAACTTAGAATCTAGGAACAAGTGTAAGTGCAATAGAGGGAATTAAGGGATGCCAAGGCAGGCTGGTGGTCATGCCCAGCAACATAGAATGCTGGCACACCCCTGACCAGCCCACTAGCCAAACATTGGAGAGTCAGGACCTATTGAAGGTCAAACCATGGCCTGGGCAGTAATTGGGATACTGTCAGGCCAAGGTTTCAACTCAACACATAAAGGGGATTAGGGGTAGGGATTCATATGAGAACAGAAGCAAAGAAAGGAAAAATACTTAGCATAAGTTACAGGACATGAACAGCAAACCACACAAAAGAATGAGACTATAGAATAAACACATAGGGATGAGGCAAAAGTTTAAATAAAGGCGTACCAGTTTCAGAAAGAGACAAGCAAAAGAGAGCAGAAGTCTTGCAAAGAAGCCACAACACAAACAGCAAGAGAGAATACTTTGTGTGTGAGTGTGAGTTCAGAAAAGACTCCAGTGGTTTTTTTCTTGTGTTTTTTTTGGGTGTTAATAAAAGAGCAGGTATTTATAGCGTGAGAAACATGCAGAAATAAGGTAAGGACTGTAATTCAGACATAATTAGAGGAATATGTGTCTTATTAAAATCAAATCAGTATCAAAAACTTCCTTTAATAAAGCAATTAAACCAAACGGTAGCATGCAAGTGTTAAATAAGGAAAGAAATCACGCGGGGCTAGACATGACAAATAAGGAAATATTTTCAGCACAGTACGAGTATACCACATGTATTAGGGGTTAAGTTCATTAGACCTTAATTAAGGAAAGGTCTGTAAGAATCCCATACTAGTGTAATTAAGGTAATGGGATCAAATCAACTTAAGTAGAAAGGCAGGGTCGAAAGGAAAATATTTCAACAAGTCCAAGAAACAAAGGAAATCAAAACAATAAAGGAAAGAATCAATTCAAGAGTGCAATCAGAATTACACAAAGAGATTTCAAATCAGTCCACAATCAAGGTTATTTTGAGAGGGAAATTTGACCTATATAGAGTGCATAAACATTAAGCATGCGAGGCTGGATGTAAGACAAAGAAGAGTAACATGCAATGAAAGAAAATCAGTAAGTAGAGGACCATAGGAACCTGGTAGTTATCTCAGAGAAGAGGGAATACCAGATGGCATGCGAAAGGTCAAGTAAAGAGGTCAGAATCGTATGAAGAAACAAACTTGACACAAAGATCTCGAAACTCAGTCGAACAGCAGAGGAAGCAACTTCAGGAACTCAAATAGGTCCAAAGAGACTAGGGTTTTGAAATCAACACGTTCAGAGATAAGAAACAAACAAATCACATAACAGATAACCTCAAAACTCGAATGAACCCCCAAATTCTAAGGTTTTTTACCATTAATCGAGTCTAGAGATGAAGACAAGCAAGTCAAGCAAAAATATTAATGGAATAAGAGCAGAAATCATAAAGGAACACGTATTTCTCAGTAGAAGAAACTCATGAATAACATAATAAAGAACAATCATGCAAAAAAAATATAGTAGAAGAACTCGTAAGAACAAGGTAGAAGAAACACAGTAGAAGAAGCACATAAGGATCATAGAAGAAACATAGTAGAAGAAACATAGTAGAAAAAAACATATAAGAATCACAGTAGAGCATGTTAAAAGATCAAAGAAATCCTAAATCGGGGAAGATGAAAAGGTTAAAAAGCAACTTTTGAAAGAAACTTTTGAGAAAACGTTTGAGACCGCAAGATAAACACAGATCTAGGACAGATCTAGAGAAATCAGAAGAACCTCAAAAGGTTAGGGTTTCAGAAGTAACCTAGAAGTGAGAAAGGCCTGGAAAACTCGTGGATCTAAGCCGGAGAAGTTAGACTCAGGCTCGAACGTCCACGATATGCCGGAGTAAAGCCGGAGACGACCATGGAACCCTGAATCGAAGGAGATCTGTGTAGAGATCTTCAAGGTCAGGCCTTGAATCTTCAGAAAACCGGTGTATAAGAGCACCAGTGGGTGGGTGTAAGATCCCCATGGCTTTGGTGGCCATAGATTCCGGTGGATCTCTAGTCTGAGACGGCAAGAGGCGGCTAGGGTTTGAGAACCCTTGAGAGAGTTTGAGAGAGTGGAGTGTTTCAGAGGCGGCGGTTGGTGAGAAATGAGGTAGGGTAAAGGGGTTGTCTGAATTAAAAAAGGAAAGGGACGAGGGGAGCCGTCGATCTAAAAGATCAACGGTTGGGATTAAATGGGTCGAATGGGGGCCGGGTTTGGGTATGATAGGAAAGGGTTTGGGTCTGGTTATAATAGAATTGGGTTATGGGATTTTGGGGTTGAGATTGGGGGTCCAATTTGGGCTAAAATTGAAATACAAAAGGGCTGTCATTTAAATAGCCAGTTTTCCCCTTTTAATTTATAAAAATAGTAAAAAATGACTTGACAATAAATTAAAGGTACTGGACCAATTAATAACATATAAATATCAATGTAAAAATACTAAAAGTGATTTTATAATTATAGAATGGTGTTAATCGTAAAATAGGCTATAATTACAATTATATGCGATTAGCTTAAAAAATACCAAATAAATGTAT
>NW_017670429.1:0-13255 GCF_001879085.1 Nicotiana attenuata
TATATATATATATATATATATACACACACACACACACACACACACACACACACACACAGAGAGTTTTGGGTGTAATTACACAGTTTGGCATGTTTGTTTAGTCAAGTAATTACTTGGTCACCATGGAATTGGGTATAATTGGAGGGGTGTAATTACACTCTCCAATTCTCAAGGGATGTGAGAATTGGTGGTAATTACTGTGTAATTACAAGGTTGCTTTTTAGTTTCTTTCCCTTTATTTTTATTTTTATTTTTTTTCTTTTTAACTTTTTATTTCTATTTTTTTTACCTTTTAATTTTATTATTACTTTTAAGTTTTTTGAAAATTTAAAATATATTTTCTTTGTATATTATTTATATTTTATTTCTCTACAATTACTTCTTGTGATTCCATGAAATTGCTCATATTTTATTTTTTATTTATTTTATTATTCTATTTTTTGAAACTACACCTCCTAATATTAGAAATAATGAGTCATTGACAAACTTGGTATATAATGAGTGATGCAATTAAAGTAGAATTTCATTGCTGAATGTGGTTATAAACTTATTATGTTTCCTAATCTTAAGTTGTAGTGGAACTTATTATTATGTTAGAATTTGACATATGTTAAACTATTTTTTTGGATTTTAAAATTGTGTTACATTCATGGTTCCAATTTACTTGTATTAGTAGTATTGGCTCATATTATACGTTGTTCATATTTATTTAGAATTGATAGATTAATTTT
This sequence comes from Nicotiana attenuata, assembly GCF_001879085.1. Lineage (NCBI taxonomy): Eukaryota > Viridiplantae > Streptophyta > Magnoliopsida > Solanales > Solanaceae > Nicotiana > Nicotiana attenuata. The sequence continues at coordinate 732 of NW_017670429.1, forward strand.
GTCAAATATTTGAATAATATTATGACATTATATTTATAAATAATAATTTATTTTTATCAAACATGAATTCCATGATATTTTACAAAATGTATGTTTTTAGTTTTTGTAAGTATCTAAATTAAATATTATTAATTTAAAATATATATATATATATATATATATATATTATTTTTACAATATTAGTTATAAATATATGATTACTATTAATGTATATTCACGAAAATATACATCTTAAATGCCAAATATAATATCATTATACTTATAGAAATTTATAAGCATATATTTATTATATTAAATTTAAAGTTTTGATAATTACTTCATTTAAAATTTTATCTAATTGTGTAATTTCACTTGTGCAACCAAACAGTAAACTTGTAATTACACTATGACAGACATACAGGTCGTCGTAATTACACAATTGTGTAATTACTACCCTAGTATATATACCAATTCCAATTACCTAGTAGCTTTCCAAACAGACCATTTATGTGATCACTTGGTAAAGGAATCCCGACCATCATAAGCAGAGGCCGACCTACCCTTAGCTTAAGGGGTCATCATCCCTTGGTAACTTCGGAAAAAATATACTTCTTCCGTTTAAATTTATATGATGTTGTGACTTGGAAGAAAATTTAAGGAAAAAGAAAGGCTTTTGAAACATGTGGTCCTAAAAGCTCAAAGGGCAAAAGTTTTGTTGGTCCATGATATTTGTATGGCTATAAAAGCTTCTTATTAAGGGTAAGTGTGTAAAATAAAGAGTTTAAAGTTAAATTATTTCCAATTATAGAATGGGTCATTCTTTTTTAAATGAATTAATAAGGAAAGTGTGTCATTAAAATTGAAACGCGGGGAATACTATGTATATATGTGTTGATTTGAGGGGACACAACTTGACTTTCGTTAGTGGTGCTTCCACCAGTTTCAAATCACGAGTCCTGTTTACCCCAAAAAATGAGTAACAATAAAATTTGTACGCGATTTAAAGGATATATGGTTTAACTGAATACAAATAATTAAGAATAACATATAGATAAAGTAAAGACAAAATAAATGATCAAACCAATCACAATGTAATGACCAAGCCTGATCTCAGCTTGAACAGTAGAACTTGTCCTCGATTGGGCCCTCGGTACAAGTGCTATCACGAGTGAAAAGAAGAACCAGTGAGTAACGCCTTGAACAATAGGTAAAAGACAAAGTAAACTATTATTGGATTGAATTGCATGTTACAATGTGTCAGACTAAAGAAAAAATTTTCCTTTATATAGTAGGAGAATTTTTTTCCTAGTACAAGTCTAAAAAGGGTAAAAAAAACTTCTTTTTCCGGTAATTATTGATCTATAATTGATATTAAACGGGATCCGCACCATAAAATTCGGTTGAGGGAGAATATTACGCCCCCCTATCCGTCATGCATAACAGTTCACCGCGTCTCCCGAGGTCTAGAAGCCATACTTGGTGTGGGATACGTCGTTTTTACCATGTCCGATCTCAGATACATCGTTCATTCTTCTCAAGTCTCAATATGAGGGGTTCCTGGCCTCGATTATAATCACGTTGATCTGTGTTTCCCCTTCGTTCTCTTACTGTGGAATCGGGGAAAACTTTGCCCTCGATTTTTTTCATACACGGATAGTCCCCTCATTTTTCGGAGAATAGATTTATTGAAGCGATGGGAAGCGATAAATTAACCCCGGTTCGTTCCTTCGTACGTTACAACCGAGTTGACGGGTTAGCCAAACGTCCCATCCGTCGCGTTGTTCTGACTTCGAACACGTGTCAGCCGCCGGTTGGCCGTCCTCGAATGCAAAACGTCACGCATTGATTATCCTTATTCTATAAAAGCTCCGACCCCTTTTTCACTTTCTACTTTCCGATTCCAGAGCTCTTTGATTTGCCCTCGAATCTCCACTTAACTCTATTCTCTTCAAATCTTCATGCATTGCTTCTTATATTTTCATATCTTCATCTTTAAATCTTCATACTTCTTATTTAAATCTTCAAACTAGACCTTCATACCTTCATCCTCATCTTCAAACCTTCATATTTTCCCTTAAACCTTCATATTCTCCAGAGTCTGATAGCAAAAACTTCCAACCCAGCCACGGATGTCGAGGTGGCCATTCCCGAGGTGGTCTCTGAGCCTCCCTTGAAGAGTTTCATTTCGGGGGGCAGCTCCATTGAAAACAACTTCAAAGTTGAGAAGGCCTCCAGTCAACAAAATCGAGGCGAAGGAGTAATGGAGGTACATATGCTCCGTTACTGATGATATACTCCCCACTATTCTAGTGGACTGCAACTGGGAGGGCAAAGAGGTGGTCGTTTCCAGGCCCAATGAAGACATCACCACTCACGTGGAGGGGTATCTAAATGTTTATACTTACCCCTTCACGCTCCCTCCGGTGGGTCCTATAATCCTCGGCTCTACAAAAGGTACAAGGTCTGCCTTGGGCAGATTCACCCGTCCTTTTGGAAGATCGTAATCCTCCTTCGCCACTTTGTAAACAACATCGAAGTGCCTCGGTTCACCCTCGACCACCTGCTTCATCTTTACAGTTCCCGAATCTTTCGAGAGGGGCTGATCAAGCTCGTTCGTCAAGCAAGTAAAGCTCCATTATCGAGCATCGATGAAGATCGATATCGACGTTGGCAGGGGAGGTTCGTTCGGGTGAAAACCGAAGACCTCATTCCCCCCGAATTTCTACCGTTCCCTGAAAAGTGGAACTCATTCCGTAAGTCTTCTCCTTCTCGAGTGCTTGCTATTTCTTTTTTGCTTTTTTTCTAATTGCACGCGTCTACCATTGTGCAACGGTCGCCCAAGTTCCAAATGTAGTCCTCGGCTTCAAGGAGTGGATCGAGGGGATTTGCAAACAAATGTCTTACTTCGAGCGTGAATGGCACAAGCTCTCGAAGGGCAAGTGGGAGGCCCATTACCATGGTGAGTCTTCTGCCCGAATAATTATATTTACATACTTAACTTTTATATTTGTTAAGTCTTTTTCCCTTTCACAAGTTTTTCCCAAGCCCGCCGAGCTTCGGCCATTGGATAAGGACGAGGCCCCGTCCTCGCTTGCTGAACCCTCCGCTTCGGCACAGCCCGGAGTTGCCACAAAGTAGGAGAAAAAGAAGAAAAAGAAGAAATCCTTTGTCTCCCCGGACGCCAAGGTGAAGAAGAAGAGGATTGCTGTCCGGGTCCGGAAAAGCCTCGAAAAGAATACCAAATCCAGGGTACCAGACCTGATTCCCTTTTCCGGCTCAAGGAATACCCTGAGGACGACGATCTTGTGTTCATTGCTCATGGGTCGACCATCGACTAGGGAGAGCATGCGGCAACCAGGGAAGGTGTTCAAGAGGTCTACCCCCTCTAGCTCGGGAATCAGAAGGAGAATCGGAGGCCATGGCCTCCCGAGAAGCCGCTCCTGCCCCGAAGGAAGTATCTGGTGTCATTGATATCGAGGAAAGACCATCCCACACAAAGTCCATGCTCGAAGAATCTCAAGACGATAAAGAAAAATCAAACGAGACGGCACGGGGCGCAGATGATACCCTCAACATGTTCTTCGACGGCATGGACATGAGCGCGTAGGAGGACTATTTCGGGCTCAGTCACTTAGAGGTCCCAAAAAAGGACGTGTTTTGGGGGAGGACGAGCCGAGCTCGAGCCCAAAGCTAGTGAGGCAGTTCCTTGCCCTATGTGTGGATCTCAATTGTTAAAGAATGAGCGTTCTTACTATCCCGGTGGATCTCCGGGTGCTGTCCGCCCCGGTGGGTGTGGCCAGCTATCTTCGTTGTGACCGAGGAGGACCAGGTAAAGATGAATGAAGTAGGCACATCGAGCCTCTTCAACGAGGCGCAACATGCACTGATTCGGTTAAAGTGTCTACTCCTTGTATCTTTTGCAGTTTTTTCTTAGTTTTAGCATGTTCTAACGACCTTGTTGTTTTTCAGGATTCGGTGCTCCACCATGAAAGCTTCATTCGATCCCGAATGGAAATCAGCCAGCTCGAGTTCAAGCTCGAAGAGCAGGTCTAGAAGAAGGACATGTACATGGCTCTCAGCGGACATCAAGACGAGGCTCTTAAAGACCTCCTAATTCTCCGAGCCGAGCTGGAAAAGGCACAGAAGGAGGCCTCATCCGTGAAATGGGAACATGCTGATTTGGTCGAGAAGGTAAGTATCTTTGAGGATAAAAATGAGAAGCTACTCGTGATGACTAACGACACAACCTTATTGGTCCAAAAGAAGATAGACTTGATTGGCCAGGTTCAGGCCGAGATGGATGGGGTCAAGACCACGGCCGCTAAAGGGCATGATGGACCTACTGGCTTTGGAAAATGAGGCCACAAAATAGGATCTGACATTGTTCAAGTACCAGCTCAGGTGGCATAAGACAAGACCAACAAGTGGTCACAGCTAAGTGATAAACTCCAGGCACAACTGGCTTCAGCCGCCTCGGAACGGGATGCCCTTGGCTAGGAATATACTGCGCTGAAATCCAAATTGGAGGTAACTTCGATTGATTCCTTGTAAGTCGAGGAAATGCTGGCCCAGTATAAGGCTGATGTGAAGATAACTAAGGCCCGCTTAAAGACGAAGAATGAGTATGTAAAGTGGTTGTCCCGGAGGGAGACCCTCGAGGAGATTCACGCCTAATATTTTGACCTGTTGGTCGAGATTGAAGAAGCCAAGAGGCTCGAGGCCGAGGCAGGGAACTCTATGAGCCTGAAGGATCCGAAGGTTCCGACCGTTCCGAAGGCTCCGGTTCTGAGTAATGCTCTAGTAAAGATCAGGTGTAGATGCCTTAGTTCTTTTTTGTTTCCTTTTGTACATTTTTTCTTTCTTGTTTATTTTGCAACCGTTTTATCGTGCCTCTGTAAATATTTTTTGAGATAGGTATATAAAATTTTCCCTTAGGCAACATCGCATTTTTACTACAGCATTTGTTTGTTATTTTATTTGCAAATCGTCCCTAATGCCTTAGCATAGAATCAAACGTAATCTAGAGCGTCCATTCTTCGGAGGTCCGAATGGGGCCCGATCTCGATGGAAACTCCGAAATACTCGCGGCTTCGAAATTTCGATAAAATCAAAGGCCTTCAATATGCTTAGGTATTTCAATCATATACGACGATGTTTTTGCCGAGGGTAATCTTTTAATAGGTTTTTATTATATGTAAGGGCCTTAATTTTTGAGTACGGACTTCGGACGTCTCCGAGCTATTTTAGGGTGGCCGTAGCCTTTCATATTCGGGCACTGCCTAATAGGCTCGGTGCCCGGGTTTGATAGCCTGGAGCGTCCAATTTTTATTTTTTATCAGATGATAGTCCCCGAGTTGGGTTAGCCCGTGGGCTTTAAGATCTCAGATTCGTTGTGAGACATCGACGAAGCGGAATGCGTGGTAATAAAGTATGAGGGAAGCAAAGATTTCATTCATTGTTTATGTAGGGTACATAATCGGAGGCGCATAAGCCTTGTGTCGTGGCTGTAGTGGGCTACATGGGTACGGTTTGTTTGACCGTTTGACCCTTACAATGAATCCTAATCACCAAGACTTGGATTTTGACATATAAAATTTTCTCTTTCTAAAGATCTTAACCTACGGATAATGGCCGCCAGTAATTGAGGCCGAACATGTGAGGGCTCGGATACTGTTGGTTTGGTGCAAGCAATCAACAATTACAATTTAAGGTAGTCTTCAAAACTAAGGTAGCACGTTTTACTGTTGCCTCGTTAAAAACCTTGCCGAATAACCCACTACAGAATAAAATTGTTTCAAGTAAAAGAGAGTATAATATGTGTTTTCAGACCTAATAGTCACATTTGCCTTTGGCGGAGTACCTACATAAGTTATTCTATAATGTAACAAAATTAAAAAGGGAATTGAGTTCGTACCTTAGTAGTAGTTCACCTTTAAGTGTGTCACGTTCTAGTTGTTTGGTAGTTGTACACCATTTCACCGATTTGAGTTTATACGAGCCTTTGTCAGTTATTCCGGCAACTCTATACGGTCCTTCCCAATTCGGGCCAGTTTTCCGTCGTTTGGGTTTCTGGTGTAGTGTTGCTTTTCTAAACACTAAGTCCCCTTTAAAATGTTGAAGGTTGGCTCTTCGGTTGTAGTACCTCCCTACTCGCTACCTCTGGGCGACCAACCATACCAGGGCGGCTTCTCGTATTTAGTCCAATAATTCTAGGCTCGTGGTCGTTGCCTTGCCGTTTGACACTTCGGTAGCATATTGGAACCTAAGGCTCGATTCCCCTACCTCGACTAATATTGAGGCTTCCACTTTGTAGACTAGAGAGAATGGGGTCGCCCCGGTACTCGACTTCGAAGTTTTATGGTATGCTCACAAGACTTCGGGCAAGATTTCCTTCCACTTTCCTTTTGAACCGATCAACCTCTTTTTCAGGTTTTGGAGTATAGTTTTGTTCGTCAATTCTTCTTGCTCGTTCCCACTAAGGTGGTAAGGCGTTGATAATATCTTCTTAATCTTGTAGCTTTCGAAAAACTTACTTACCTTGCTGCCGACGAATTGTTTTCTGTTATCGTAAACGATCTCGGCTGGTATCCCAAATCGACATATTATGCGATCCCAGATGAAGTCGATGACTTCCTTCCCGGGCCTTCTCGAACACCTGAGCCTCGACCCATGTATTGGGCCTTTCCGGGCGCCCAAGGCAAAGGATTGACGGTATCCATTCCCCACTTCATAAACGGCCATGGCGGTAGGACTAGGTGAATCATCTCTCCCGATTGATAAATCATCGGGGCGTGTCTTTGGCATTCGTTGCATTTTTGTACGAAGTCTTTTGCGTCCTTCTTTATTTCATTCCAGTAGTAGCCGACTTTGATCAGCTTTCGAACCAAGGATTCTACCCTCGAATGGTTCCTGCAAGGGCCCTCGTGGACATCCCTCATGGCGTATTCGGTCTCTCCTGGAACTAAGCATCTAGCTAGTGGGCTGAAGAAGGACCCTCTGAATAATTTCCCTTCGACTAAACTAAACCTGGTAGCTTTGGTGCAGAGGGCCTTTGATTCCTTCTGATCCGATTACAATTTTCCTGTCTTCATGTAGTCTATGTATTTATTTCTCCAATCCCAAGTTAAACTTGTCGAGTTAACTTCGACGTGACCTTCTTCTACCACCGAGCTCATCATCTGCACCACTGCCCCCCAGTTGAATTCATCAGAGTTGTCAGACGATCCCAAGTCGGCCAGTGGATTGGCCTCGCTGTTTTGATCTCGAGGTATGTGTTATAAAGTCCATTCCTTGAATTGGTGTGGGTTACCTATAATTAGTCCAAGTACCTCCGCATACGTTCCTCTTTTACTTCGAACGTTCCGTTGACTTGCTTTACGACGAGGATGGAGTCACATTTTGCTTCGATCACTTCGGCCCCGAGGCTCTCAGCCAGTTCTAGACCTTCTTCCTCACAGATTAGAACACCACTTACCGCCACCTCAGAAATCACCAAGTAAAGGCACACCTGTTCGTCTGCCTTCGGAGTGTGTAGCAAAGGGGGGCTCGACAGGTATCGCTTGAGTTCTTCCAAAGCTTGTTGGCATTACGGAGTCCAAGAAAAATTGTTCTTCTTTTTCAATAGTGAGAAGCATTGATGGCTCTTATCTGACGATCTCGAGAAGATTCGGCCCAGCGCTGCTATCCGTCCGGTCAGTCTTTGAACCGCCTTGACGTTGTCGACTACGGTGATGTCTTCTATGACCTTTATTTTATCGAGGTTTCTCTTTATCCCTCGATTAGATACCATATACCCGAGAAAATTGATCCGTGAAACTTGCCCGAACCGGCCCCAAAATGCACACTTCTCCAGGTTTAGCTTCATGTTGTACTTCCTTAATATGTCGAAGGTTTCCTGAAAATGTTTCAAATGGTCATCTGCTCGTAGAGACTTGACCAACATATCGTCAATATAAACTTCCATTTATTTTTCCTATTCGTTCTTGGAACATCCGGTTTACTAGGGGTTGGTAAGTGACACCGACATTCTTTTAATCCGAACGACATTTCGTTATAACAGTAGGTGCCGAACTTTGTTATGGAAGAAGTCTTTTTTTGATCATCTGGGTCCATCTGAATTTGGTTGTACCCGGAGTACGCATCGAGAAAGCTAAGTATCTCGTGCCCGGTTGTCTCGTCGATCATTCGATCGATGTTAGGCAAAGGGAAAGAATTCCTTGGACATGTTTTGTTTAGGTCCTTATAATCTACACAAATTCTCAGTTTATTTCCTTTTACTACCATTACGTTAGCTAATCAATCCAGGTATTTAACTTCCCGGATAGAACCTCTTTTTAGAATTTTGGATACCTCATCCTTGATGAACGCGTGTTTGATCTCGGACTGTGGCCTTCTCTTCTACTTGACCGGATGGAACTTCGGGTCCAAACTCAGCTTGTGAGTGGTTACCTTCGGTGGGATCCCTTTCATGTCTAGATGGGACCAAGCAAAACAGTCGGTGTTAACTTTAAGATAATTAATAAGTTTTTTCCTAAGCTCGGGGTTTAACCCCGTGCCTAGGTTTACCTTTCGATCCGGTATGTGCTCGATTAATATAACTTGCTCCAACTCCTCAACCGTTGATTTGGTGTCATCGGTGTCACGGGAGCTAAGAATGATCTCGGGACACCGTAACGTCCTCATCGTACGCTCCTTATTCTTCATGTCTCTTCGGTTCGGCTGAGGCTGGTATCATTGATTGCTATGTAGTCTCTTCTTTTTTGGTCGGTTCCTCGCTTCTTGATGTTGAGACCGTGGGCACCCGTATCACTTCATCGACAACAAATATTTCCTTTGTGGCCGACTGTTCTCCCCGGCGTGGGAAATTTTAGCACCTAGTGTAAGGTTGAAGGTTCCGCCCTCATGTTGTGGACCCATGGCCTTCCGAATAAAGCGTTGTACCACATATCCCTTTCGATCACGTAGAACTTCATTTGTTGGATTGTCCCGGCAGTGTTTACCGGCAAAGTTATTTCTCCTTTCGTGGTCCCACATGCCATATTGAACCCATTTAATACCCGGACCGCCAGTACAATTTGATCTTGTAACCCTAGTTGCTCTACGACCCTTGATCTGATGATGTTGGTCGAGCTACCTGGATCAATCAACATATATTTAACCCGAGATTTATTGATAAGTATAGATATTACTAGTGCTTCATTGTGAGGCTACACGATGCCCTCAGAATGCTGAACGAGATAGCTCCTTCCAGAACATAATCCCGGGTGCATTTTCCCTCGTAAGAGACACTTTTGTGCGTTTTGTGCTGAGGCTCCTCTTGTTCGACCTGTTTGTTCGCGTCCCAGTTTTTGAAGTGGTTTTTGGCTTGCTCCCTTAGGAATTCTCGGAGGTGCCCACTGTTGAACAATCGAGCAACTTCTTCTCTTAACTGTCGGCAATCTTTGGTCCTATTACCGTGAGTGCCGTGATACTTACACATCAAATTAGGATCTCTTTGGGCAGGGTCAGACTGCAATGGTCGGGGCCACTTGGTCTCTTGCAGCGTCCATGTTGAAATTGTAATCCGATAATATTGGTGCTTCCCTACTCCCGAGAGACCTGTCAAAACCGCTCTTGCTCATCAGGCCCTCGTCGCTCGGCCCTCGATCATTTCTCTTCTCGTTCCTAGTTAGGTGACGCTCGGATCCCTTTCCCCTCCGATTCGTGTTGTATTGCTGATATCGATCTCGGACCGGCCTTGGCTCCTGATCAATGACTCTATTAGATCTATCATTGATTTGGATGGGGTAAATAGATCCAGAAGGGGCCTCGAAATGATCGTCTTCGACCATGGTCTTCTATTGGTACCTGTTGTGGACGTCGGCCCAGGTCACCACTGGGTACTCCACCAAATTTTGTTTTAGCTGTTGAGAGGCCACGAAACTTCTAGGTGAGCCCCTGATGTAAATGCCTGAACGGAACAATCATCCGCAACCGATGGTAGATCCATCCGTTCCATCTGGAATCTTGACACGAACTCCCTGAGCATTTCGTTATCTCTTTATTTGACCTTGAAAAGGTCTGACTTCCTGGTCTCGACCTTGATGACCCCGGCATGAGCCTTTATGAAGGCATCTGCAAGCATAACAAATGAGTCAATGGAATTGGGAGACAAGTTGTGATACTATATCATTACCTCCTTGGACAGAGTTTCCCCAAACTTTTTTTTTTAGCAACATCAACTCGATTTCATCATCTTCCAAGTCGTCCCCCTTGGTTGCGCATGTATATGAGGTTACGTGCTCATTTGGATCTGTGGTCCCGTTAAACTTGGAAATGTCGGGCATTCAAAACCTTTTTGGGATCAACTTCGGTGCCGCACTCGGGAGGGGGGGGGGGGGAAGGGCTTCTGGATAAATTTATTGGAATCCGGTCCCTTCAATATCGGAGGTGCCCCCGAAATCTAATCAACCCTGGAGTTGTACGTTTCCACCTTCTTGTCGTTGCCCTCAATCTTTTTCTTGCATGACTCCACCCGTTTTCTTAATTAACCTTGAAGTTTCTCCAGGCTCAGCCTTCACCCGGTCTCATAGTAACTTGTTCGTTTCTCTGAGTATTTTCCCGAGATTGTTTGGGTTCGACCCTATTAGGGATGCGACTTTGGTTCTGCAATTGTTCTATTGCCGCTTGTTGAGCCTGCAACATTTCAAAAATCAATCGTAGGCTCACCCCATCACCTTCATCCTCAAGCGTTTCTCGGGCCATTGGCCGAGGTCACCTGTGAACACTGTTTTCAGGATCAGTTGGCAAATTGATGTTGATGGCCATCTGCGAGTTAGCATCGACCGGGTCGGCGGCTAGGACACCATTGGGATCGGCAGGAAGCACATCATTATTGGGCACCACATTGTTATTTTTGCCGTGGTGGCCTGACTCTGCGTCAACGTTCAAGTGAGAAGATTGAGAGATTGACATTGTTAGGTTGACCTGGAATTTAAGATTTCAAAGAACAAGCGTAAAATAGGGTATGTTATGGATATTCATATGAAATCACCACTATTATCCTTAGCTCCACGGTGGGCGCCAAACTATTTACCCCAAAATGAGTAACAATTAAATGTGTACGCGGTTTAAAGGATACATGGTTTAATTCAATACGAATATTAAGAATAACAAATAGAAGAATTAAAGACAAAATAAACGATCAACCCAATCACAATGTAATGACCAAGCCTGCTCTTAGCTTGAACAATGGAATTTGTCCTCGATTGGCCCTAGGTACAAGTTCGATCGCGAGTGAAGAGAAGAACCAGTGAGTAACGCCTTGAACAGTAGCTAGAAGACAAAAGTAAACTTTTATTGGATTAAATTGCGTGTTACAATGTGTCAGAGTAAAGAAAAACTTTCCCTTTATATTGTAGGAGAATTTCAGTCCTAGTACAAGTCGAAAAAAGGTAAAAATCTTTTTCTTCCGGTAATTGTTGATATATAATTGATACTGAACGAGATCCGCGCCGTAATATCCGATTGAGGGCTAAATATTACAGTTCCCTATCTGTCATGCATAACCGTTCACAACGTCTTCCGAGGTCGAGAAGCCATACTTTATCCGGGGTACGTCGCTTTATCGTATCTGATCTCTGATACATCATTCATTCTTCTCGGGTCTCGATATGAGGGGTTTCTGACCTCGATCATAATCACGTCGATCCGTGCTTCCCCTTCGCTTTCTTACCGGGGAATCGGAAAAAACTTTGCCCCAGATTTATCCGTATACAAGTCCGTTTTTGATCATAGGCAATGGCGAAGCGACAACGTCAGAAAATAATAATGTTGCTAGGTCAATTTTTTTATAATGTATAGATATGATATATTTTCATTTCTTAAATTTTTTGTTTGTTTAATTTTTATATTTTGAAATTTATAGTAGTAAATTTTTGATTTCGCCACCTATAGCAAGTCATAACACACATCGCTATTGCTGGTAAGAAAGTCTGTTGGGACCTACTTGGTGTCTTCTTTACCGGACACCGGATGCTCTGTCTCCGTCAAACTTGAAATTGAAACCACAAAAGATCACTGGTCGTACAGCTCACATGGGATTCTTTTCTTCTTTCACTTTTGTATCATTTTGGGAAGGGAGACTTTCGTTTTTTGTACTCTTGTTTTGGGTTTCCCCTCTTGTGAGTCTTGACTAAACATAAATTAAAACAGAATATTAAAAAATAATTGTTGTCTTACACAATATGAACAAATGTAGGACCTATTTATATAGACACAATATTCTCAAATCTACTTGGGATCATTCCACCAAATTGTACAATTGTCAACTAGTGAATACATTATTTCTTGTTTAGATTTGTGTGTAAAATCTCTTACAATGAAGTTTATACCAACCTTTTCTTCTAGCATTCTCTTAATTTTATTTACAATTGCTTTTGTCCCACTCTTTTTGTCCAGTTGTTTGACATGTAACATAGGGTTTTTTTCACTTTTAGCTTGCGCCAAAAATTATTTATATTTGATAGTCAAAAAGAGTATATATCATTTTTGTATATAACATATAT
>NW_017670429.1:13909-51208 GCF_001879085.1 Nicotiana attenuata
ATTTTTTTTTTTTTTTTTCGACTATCATTTTAAAAGCGGTTATACAATATCAGTTTCCCAATAACATCCTCGGAGGTAAAATTTAGTATTAAGACAAGATGAAAAAGAATATTGATGTAGTGCAAACATAGGTCTCAAAAAGAATAAAAAAATAGATCTCATAGTCTAGACTCTAGTCGTTGGGGCTAAAGTTGTCTTTAAAAAGAAAGAGAAAGGAAGGAAAAGTAAAGTTGAGTGATGAAATAATGCTCTCAAGAGAAGAGAAGGGATATAAAACGAGAGAAAAAAAAGTTAAAGTTGGCAAACCTAAAGATTTTGGGAGTGGTGTTCTAGGCGTAGGGGGTGGACTTTTTTCTTCTTTCTTTTGTTAACGTATATTTTAGTGGACTATTTAAGAGCAGAGTTTAGGAGTTGGATCGTAGACTTTCAAATTGAAAATTAATATTTGAAATTTAAAGTTGTATTTATATACGAATTTACTTGCATAAAAAATATTAGAATTTATGAACAGAATTTTTATTTCATATGAAATACTTATAATAAAATATACTACTTTTTAATATTTTATCAACATTTCAATTACTAATGATCAAATCAGTGTTTGTATTATTTATAGGCAAAAAGGGCCTATATATTGTCACAAGTTTAACCATAATTTTACTCCATCACAAAAGTAGCAAACTAAAGCAATGAAGCATTGACTTCGATGCTGGATCCCACTTTCTGTTGCCTTGCTTATTACTTAAGAGTTGAGGTTTTAACAATTATGAGGACATTTCGTGATTTTACATGTCTTCAAAGTCAATCTACTTCCTTTTCTTTTTTGGTTGAGAAATGCTTTTCTGTTATAGGTTTCCTTTTGACAATCTTAAAAGGATTTATTTAGCCGAAAGCAATCTTCTACTTCTATCCCAATCCTTGATTAATGATATTGGTTGTCCAAAAAGTATTAAGCCTTTGGTTAAACTAGTTAATGAAGAAAATAGAGGATAAATTCTAGCTAAGGATAATTAACTCTAGATCTAAGTGCAATGGATAAAAGAATGAGATATAACAAAGCTCGTAGTTCGATTTAAGATCATTAAAATACATCAAGCACGATAATAAACTTACATCTTTGGAGTACCGTTCCGTAATGTAAAAGCAAAGTAGGAAAAGGAGGAGTGCCATTGATGACTATGAGATCTACATTTATCGATTTGACAATCATAATTACAGAGATGTGTATTTGCTATCTAAACCCTTTTTTGGTCTTCCGTTCTTCTCCCTTTTTCTTCTCTGAGGGAATCCCCTTTCTTTTGTCTCCTTGCCCCATATATATATTATCAGTATTCTCTTTTGTCCATCGGTCCTTAACCAGAGTGTCTTCGTCTCCTTACTGTCCTTCACGTCACCTCTCCTTTAAATATCACGACATCCACTCCGCCATACATGCTTTTCGAGGGCTCCATCTTCGGCTGCGGCCGAGGTCTTCGTCGTCATTACGCCCTGTGGGTACGACCACGTCTTAGTCGACCTCCTTCCATTCCTATTAACATTAATTCATATGCCATCAGATTTTGACCCATACAATTAGTCCCTCCGCCCATTGGGGTCACTTATCGGCGAGCTCAATGGGCGGACCCTGTTGATTCAAGAACGGAGAAATCTGAATGCTTTATGCGAGGGGCGAGAATCTTATGGCAAGGTGGCAACGTGACACTTCGAGAATCACGTCGGACCGTTACGTCAGTTCAAGATTGGATCGTCACGTTAGTTCAGGGTGTCATCAATATTCTCATGCGTCATTATGGCGCACGTTTTCTAGGCAGTGTCGTTTCCCGTGCCCTCTTTGCTTTTTAACTGGCGACTCTTGATTTTCCCGCTCAGGACATTTATATCCCTATAAATAGGGGGGAGCTCCTCATTTGAACGTTGCATTTTTCAATTGCTTAAGAGAAAATTTCACGAGTCTTCTCCTTTTTCCTTAATCTCTCACATCTTTGCTTCTGCTAGGAGATGCGGTGACCATTATCTTTTTCATTTATTATCTTCACTTCTTTTGATTAAAGAAAGCAAATGGCTAGTACTTCTTCTAATAGAGCTGTAGGTGCTCCGGTGCCGGAGACGCATCCCTACTCGAAGAGGGAATGGAAGTGGTGGAAGATGAGGGGTTTCCGACGGTGGATGAGGTGGTTCCCCACACGGGGAAGGCGAGGACCGATTTCAATAGCCCTGCAGGAAATGAAACTGAGCTCGTTCCTTCCACGATGGGTGCTGCGGCGATCACCGCGTTCAAAGCCAAATGGGGGATCCCCGACCATATTGAAATGGTGCCGGCGGGTAAGGATATAGTGCATTTATATCGCCCGGGCTACTGTGCGTTTTATGCGTATCCTTTTATTGTCGGGTACACGCTTCCCTTTCCTTCCTTGGTGGCTGATTTCTGCCATTTTTACGAGGTGTGCCCGGCCCAACTCTCTCCTTATGGGTATAAGATTTTCCTCATGCTCATCAAGTACGCAGAGCTGGCCGGCCGAGGAATTTCTCTAGGGCACATGCTCCACCTCTTCGCCCCCCATTTTCTTCATGGTACGATGATTCACATGCGTCATCGAGGAACCAAGAGCTTGGTGGTGAAGATGGATGACAAGACCAACCGCCGCTTCTGGGAAAATTACTTCTATGTCCGAACAGAGCATGTCGTATCAAACCCGGCGGGTTTCCTAAGACGTAAAAATTCGCTCGTAAGTTCTCCTTTTCGTTTACTTTGTGTAATTTTTCTTAAGATGGCTATCGGTCGTCTTCCTTTAACGACTTCGCTAAGGATTGCTTTTGTTTTTGCAGCCGAGAGACTACCTCCCCCGCTGGTTGCCGATATCCGCGAGTGGTGAGCGCAATTCTCCCCCACACAGTGGGGATTCGTGAGTGGGCGTCTTTCCACGAGAAGTTTGGGCGCAAGCCGCTTACCGGTGAGTCGGTTCGTTGTGGTTTCGCTTTGCTCTCTTCTTCTCAGTTTACCTCCTTGTTATGTAATCAAGTCCCTTCTTACTGATAGGTCGCAGAGGAGTGAGAAGGACGAGGGCTCCTCCGCTTGCGTTCCTTCAACCGGTGCCCTCTACCCGTTCCGCACCAAGAGCTTCTGCAGGCGAGGGCATAGAAGGTCTGGCCGCTCGTCGGACCGCGCCCACGGCCAAAGCTGTACGCTTGGAGGTTAATCCTCAACCGGAGACTCCGGTTTCCGCAGTCTGTTCAACGGGCGAGTCCTCCCGCGTCGGTAGTGGAGGATCCTGTTGAAGAGGCGAAGGATAGTGTTGGAGAGGCTTCTTCAGTCAAAACGCCTTCGAGGGGCGGCCTTGTTTCGACGGCACATGAGACCGACGGTGGTGCCAACCCGGTTGCGGAGGCGACGCCCGTTGCAGGCGTTCAGGAGGCTATTGTGACGGAGGGGCGGAGCTCCGAGGCTGCTGTTGTCGTTCCGAGCAGGCCATCGTCATCTTGGCCGAAACGTGCACCATCTTCGGCTAGCGAAAGGGGAAAAGGCGTCATGGTTGAGGATTATGAATCCGAATCCAGCCTCGACCCCGAGGACGTGAGGATGTTCGAGAAGGGCTTTACTCGAACTGTGGTAAGGGCGGAAGGCCCTTCCCGTATACTTGAAATTTCGACGGATCTCAATCTGTTGCAAGACACGGTGGACTTGGTGCCGCAGTTTGATCTTTTGTGCTCCGCTGCTCAGAGCGGATCCCTTCAGGAGGTCAGCGATTCTGAGCTGTCACGTGGTATGGCCGCGATGGCCTTGAGGGTGAGTTCCCTTTTGACTCTTTATTTGTTTGTTTTATGACCTTTGTCTTTGCACTGACTCATTCTCTCCTTTCTCCTCTCCCTTTCTTTTTTAGACTTACATGCTGGGTGCTCGTAGGGCTGAGATGCGGGCCGAGATTTTTCTGAAAATGGTCGAGAAGTATCGGCGGTATCGCAACAGGTGCCGCGAGATGCACGAGCAGCTCTGAGCGGGTGCTAGTACCTAGTCCCTCAGGGAGGAATTGGAGAAAAGAGATCAGGAACTGATGCGGTCTATCCGTAGATGCAGTGAGCACGAGGAGCTGCTCCATTCCAAAGACGAGGAGCTTGAGGTGGGCAAAGGGGTTGCCGCGGAGTGCGAGGACCTTCAGGCGAAGGTGTTATCTTTACAAGCCGAACTTGAGTAAAACGCTACCAGATTCGAAGCTTTAAGCGTACAATGGATGAGGAAGTTGGCCGAGCTGGAAAGGAAAGTGGCCGAGATGGAAAAAGCCGAGGATGCTCGAGTGTCGGCTTTGGCGAGAGTGGCGGCGCTGAAGGACACTATCGGCCGTATTGGAGGAACGCTATCCTTGCCCCATATATATATTATCAGTATTGTCTTTTGTCCATCGGTCCTTAACCAGAGTGCCTTCGTCTCCTTACTGTCCTTCACGTCGCCTCTCCTTTAAATATCACGACATCCACTCCGCCATACAGCTTTTCGAGGGCTCCATCTTCGGCTGCGGCCGAGGTCTTCGTCGTCATTACGCCCTGTGGGTACGACCACGCCTTAGTCGACCTCCTTCCATTCCTGTTAACATTAATCCATATGCCGTCAGATTTTGACCCATACAGATATAAGCAAGCAAGCAACTATTTGAAAGTGTGTTTCTCTCTTTCTATTACTAATAATTTTTCATAGGGTGGTGTACGGATCAATTTGTATAGCTTTGACTATTTTACCTGATAATTGCTACCTTCTATTATCATAGCTTACTTTTATATACTAGGACAACACGGTGTACTAAATTCCCGTTATGCGTAGGTCCGGAGAAAGACCGGGCCACGAAGGTCTATTGTCCATATTTCTATATACTAAATAGTGCGCTGTAAATTTGCGTCTTCTTGTGTTCTTCTTCGGCTATAAGTAATTCAAAAGTATTTCGAAATGTTTAACCTTTATTTAACAAACTTATATTTTGGAAGCATACTATGCAAAAATGGCGTTACTAGTTTATTAATGCATGTCATTGTCTCTATCGTTTGCAAAAGTAGACTCTTTTAACATCCCCCAAACAAGTAGAAGTTTGACTGAAGATAAAAATGACGACAAATCGGAAATCGATAAGTTTAATGTGAAGTTTTGGTATAGTAAAACAAGGGAATCAGCATTTAACCAGAATGTGAAGTCATTGACTGAAAATAAATTAACCTAATTAATGGAAATTAAATTAGGAAGTTAGCCTAAAAAATTATATGTTTACTGTGTGAAAGGGACCAGGATAAATGAGTGGTCAAAGCACTATATAATGAACGATTCATTTCATATTTTGGAATGACCAAACTTCTGTATGGATTGTGATCTTTTTCTTCAGCAGATTAAGTAATTGCAGTTAACTAGCATTTCAAAAAAGTCAATCCGCGTATAACTTAAAATATAGCCTATTTCCTAGCACAAATTATATGTTTAATGCTTCCATTTAATTTCTTAAACAATAAAAAGCAAAAGACTCAAATCGTGACAAGGTTAAAGATGTTGGAACAATTTGATAGAAGTAAAGTTTCACATATAGGTCGTTATTTTAATCTCTAACTTGTCCTTTGGGTTTGAAATAGGTTGATTTTTATAAATAGTATAATAAATAAGAAATGAATGTAATGACTTTCATGTATACATAAGAAAATGGCATTTCTCGTTACGTTATTTTTTGAACATGACAGATCGATAGTGGATGGCCACCTTTAACCGAATGGCTCGATGACTTTTGGTTCAAGAACATGTGGGGGGAAATTCAATAATTTTACTTAACACCACTAGAATAAAATTTTATTTTTTTGCAAAAATTGAAAAACAACTCCAGAAGTACTTTTCAATTATTGATAAAACTAAATAACTTTGAAAACTAGCGCAACTCCAACTGACTGACTGTATGACAGATTGAAATCTAGTTTGGAATAATCTAACTGTTATAATTATTAAAAATAAATTGTAGAGTGGAATATTAATGGTTAGTAAGATGGAGGTTTGGGTTCCCCTACTTGTGTCGACACCTACAAGTCAATGTCAACCAAACCTTTCTTAGAAAAATTAAACTGAATAATCGCGCACTCAACCGTTTAAATTAAAAATAATCGATATATATAATTTTGTATATAATATGTGTTTAATTGTGTATAATTACTGTATAATTTATGTATATCCGCTAAGAAAAGTAAACAATAAATCTAATCAGTTATTTATATAAAGACCCCAACTTCTTATAGCAGGCCCAAACTGGCAAATTGTCAAATGCTAGATCCTGGATAATGTTTGTGTGTCCTACAATGAGTTGAAATGAGTTTCTAGCATATCTCAAAGCTTGAAATGAGTATTTTTGTTACAAGCTTTGTGGCAGATTATCCATTTATGCTTTAATATGTCGACAAATCTATAAAGATTGATCAATTAAAGCAGTCGGTTGCTAAACGTTAGTTTAATACTCGTGTGACGTGTCCAAATAAAACAAGCCACTTTAACTAGGACTTATAAATCGTGTAATATAGTAAGAAACGCGAAAATTAATTAAAGCGCCTAATATGAACGGTTGATCCCTTGTTTATTTTAGTAAGCAATGTCTCGGAATGGATCATATGGGGAGAATATTCTGAACAATTCTATGATTCACAGCATTGTGATAAAGATAAGCTGATTGTCGTCAACTTTAACATATATGTATGTTTACAACCAACTAAATAGGCGGATTTAAGGTCTAAATATGATGAGTTAAAGATCCTAAAATCTTTAAAAATATGACTTTAAAACTTAATATTTGTATTATTTTCAAGATTCTTCATATATATATATATATATATATATATATATATATATATATATATATATATATATATATATATATATATATATATATATATCTCCTTCATGTTCAAAATAATGGGTTCAAATGGACTCACCCCCAAAACTCTAAACCCTCTCTGCGTACATAAAACAAAATACAACATGCATAACTTATGTTTTTTTTTTCTTTCTCAGATTGAAATTAAGCATATCCAGACAAAGATCACACAGTCACACGTGTGTATGCTATTAAATGTCTCAACAGAAAAATTTGGCGAGGGAAAATATAATATAAAAACAAAGAGGAGACGTGAGTAGCATTACATTGGTCCATCAATACAACAGGAGAGAAGTCAGAATTGCAATGTGAACTTTGACTTTCTTAGACTAATTATATATTTCTCATAAACAAAGGATTTGCAATTAAAGTAAGAATAATTGGATGTCAAAATACCTCTTTCTAGATCAATTAGCAAATAAGAAATGATTAGGCCATCTTGTTATGTTTTAACAATTTAATTAATGTTTACTTTTTTGTAATTTTAGAGACAAGAATCATTCGAAAATTTTAATAAATCTTTTTCTTTCCCACTTCAAAAATTGTGACTTTCACGTTCATGCACATATAATATATGGTTGGAAAAAAAAACATCAAACACTTGAAATAAAAACAAAAAAAGTTAACATGAAAAATTATAATCAGAACCAATTTCTTGTATTATGCTATCTAAGAATTGCAAATGATACTTGTCCGATTGTATGCTGTATCATGTATGAATGATGAACTGACACAATCAGACCATTTCAAGACTTGCCCCATTCAGTAAAGAATATTTTGGGCCCATATAACCAGCCCAAGCTTTCATGGGTCTATCTGTTCAAAATGGGTGGTTTAAGGAAATTTTACCTACCACAGCAAAGGTATACATCGTATGTTTATGTATACGGTGAAAATCGGGGCTACCCGATTTTGTTTTTCGATGAAAAAAGTGATACCACGTCGGAAGACCAGGACGTCGAGCTCGGGGTCGAAGTTCCTTTCCAAGGTCGAGGTTGATAACACTTATCGGGGTCAGAAGAAAGCATGCTTCGAGATGGTGCCGGTATGATTCAATAACGGAAAGAGCGAGACACCCGCAACGGGCCGGGGAGCACGGCGTGAATTTCGGAATGGATTGGTCTTCGACGGTTAAACAGTTGTCAAATATGATTTCCTACTACAATTAGAGGTGTACCTTATTTAGGACTCCCCTATTATATAAAGGGGGATCCCATTCATTTGTAAGACATTCATTATTATTCATTGATAAGAAAATATACGCACATTACTCTCTTGCTATTTCACTTACTGTTCATCAGAGCTGCTTTATAATTTGCTATTCCTATTATCATACCTCGAGACTATCGCAGGTCGAGGTCGAGGTCGAGGTCGAGATTTGGCTTACATACTGGTTCGTTTACTTTGTTCTCTAATTTATCTATTTAATCCTTTGTTTATCAATTGGCATTGAATGAAATTATTGATCACGCCCAACTATGCCTTATAAAAAGAACTAAGCGGTCGTTGCAAATATAATCCGGTTTACAAGTCCTGGAGTCGAATCCCACAAAAAACTAAGGCTTAGCTACAACTATTCAATATTGCTAAGGAGATAAGCTCGAACAATTCCTAAGTTATAAATATTAAGATTCTTATATCTAATTAACTAAATAATTAACGTAGTAGATTAACAACTAAAGATACTACGGGTTGGAGACAAGATAAAGGAGGTCTAGAGTTATGATTTCCCCTATTGTCGGAATCTTTTCCGCTGCATTTCCTATAAATTTGCCTAAGTTTTCTCTACCGGTCATGAGCACTCTGACTGTCGTAACTCTCTCCCGAGTAATTACCATAATTTACTAGACATATTCTCCTGAATTACGCTAGCTGGCATTAAGTACGACTCATTCAGATCGCACCAAGGTTTCGTTATCCCTAATCCCACCTTTAAACCGTTCATATTGATCCCTCATATACGTTAGGAGTGATGTTGTACAACAACTACCTAAATATGCACTCTCTCCCGAGTAATACACACTAAATAGGCACAGTCAATTGAGAGCTCTTCAACCAACCACAATATAAACGTAGTTGAACAAATAGAGAAAAAGCTACACCAAATCTATATTAACGTAACAGGAAAATCATCCTCCAAAAAGTTCCATCAAAACCCTAGATAACAAATTAGCTATTCATAATAGTATGTATAATAGAATACTATAACTCATAACTAACAATGGAAATAGGAAGAAGGAAGTGAAAAACTCGTAGAAGAATTCTCCACCTTGCTCTTAGTGTGTTCTTGCCTCCTTAGATCAAATCCTCGATCTAATGTCGGTCTCTCTGTCGTCAGTCTAAAGAATGTCAAAAGTGACGTTTTTAGATCTATTTATATGTGTAGGAAAAGACCTAAACGTGTAGCACAAGTCCTAGTCAAACTAGGAGGCGAATTAAGTCTTCAAAACTCGGACTGGACCTGGCCTCAGGCCCGGCGTCGCCAGCCTCAGCCTTTGGCTGGCCTCGCCAGGCTAAAGCCTGGTTGAGCTGGCCTTTGCCTGGCCTCTCCTTTTCACTGTTCTCGAGCACACTTTCAATGTTTAAGTATCCATTTTGCTCTACTTTCATTTCCAATTCTCCTACACATAAAATAGACTCCATTGCACACAAATAAAGTGTAATTTATCATTAAAGCATGTAAAATGCAAGGCACATAATGTACGAAACTATGGAATTATCCACACATCAAAACCCCACACTTAAACATTACTCGTCCTCGATCAATCAAACTACACTTATAGACACGACCTTTTTAAGCAACTCTCCTAACTCATCACACCAAGAATCTTTAAAATAGACTAAGCCCAAGGGTGTAACATCTTCACCTCAAGATTTGACTCGCAAGTACCATGCATTATTCACAACTCACTCACTTACTCCAACATGGAGGTCAATGACATTACCTTTCCTTCATAAATCAAGTGCCCACACAATGCAAAAGAGAGTAGTTCCACACACAATAAAATTTAAGAACAATTAGGAACTCAAGATAGAAAGAATGCACTCGCTCTCAAAAATAACATTCATATGCTACAAAAGATAAACCATAGGCTTGCCCGTAGTGTACTACTCTACTAATCGAGCTCATTCAATCTAGGATCAAGTAGGACTTTAATTGGTTGTAATGTAGGCTACGGGTCGGGTAGGATACATTTGGATATAAAAGTGACTACACCTCCCTAAGCACTTTAATACATATACTTTAACATTCAAGCCCATACTTATGTCAAACCAAAACTCCACCTTCACATCAATGTATATTACCCCATACTTCTTTAAGCACAATTACATCAAAAGCCACCACCATCAAGGAATATTCTTCGCAACAATACAACTATTTTTTTTTTCAATTCAAGTGGCTTTTACTTTTTTTTTTCAAAACAGTGCACCTTTCTGCTTATTTCATTAGTTCCACTCAAAGGCCAAACCAACCACCCCACACTTTAACTTTTACGAAGTTCATAACAATTCAAGTGCTCATGAGAGGTGAAAAGGTTCAAATAGATGGTTAATTCAAACAATTGGGTAAGGCTTGTAATGGGGTTGCCAAAGAAAAAGGATTACAGGCTCAAAGGGGTTAACTACGATACATAACAATTAGGCGGGTAAAATATACATATCTGGCTCAACAAATAAACGCTTATATCACTTCCAAGACTGAACAAAATGACTATTTCGCTTTGCACACACACGGGGCAAGTTCTAGACATCAATTGCAATGCACAGAATACATACAAACCTCACACAGACATGGCACATAACTCATCAGGATTGGTTTTTATCACGACACTCCAGTCAAAGTAGTTAACCAAATTTAATAATCCACGATTTAAGGTATTTATCCTAGAGTCAAAAATTGAGCCTAAGCGTCACAACTAGAGTACTGACTATTCTCAAGGCATCACAAAGCTCAGAGATATTGCTGCGATTCAGTTCATCTCACACTAGTTCCTACTCCTAAAAAAAATAAAACTAACTACACCCGGTTCAAACAAAACCCTTGGAAAAGAGCCGCGACACAAAGAAAAACCAAGGGGGAATTACTACACTACCTACAAAGAAAATCTTTTTATATTTTTTTCTTTAGACTTAAATCCCTCAAGAAAATTGTCTAGGATATCCATCGTCGGAAAAAGTCCAATCTTTTTTTTTTTTCGTTTTTCTAAAAAATCAAAAATATATTCAATTAAACTAACACAATTAAAACAACATAGAAAGTCACCAGACAATCTCCTCACCTCACACTTAAAATTGTGCATTGTCCCCAATGCACACCATACTAATAAGAGGGTAAAAGAAACTCCCTAGTAGGCCAAAGGCCGAAGCAGTAGCAGCTCATGGGGTACTCAGACTTCTCCCAGGCTTGGTCCTTCGTGCGGATACCTCACAATTAGTTCCAACCATCTGGTTTGCTGTTGCATCCTTCCAATAGCTTCGCTTTTCATGCTCCTAGAAAATCAAAATCGACACTACAAAAATAATATAATTAAAAAAATAAAAATAAAAAAATAAAAGAAAGCAGTAAAGCTAGGTTGCCTCCCAACAAGCGCTTGATTTAACATCGCGGCACGACGTGAATCACTTTTTGCCTCCACTTCGAACTTATGAATTGGACCCCCAATTTGGCATCATGTTTTCGGCAATGCTCGAGGGGTGGAAGAGCAAATCTAACTGGCCCAAGCAACCAATGTAGCATTGTGCACTTCTTGGCCTTTATCTATTGGCATTGAATTAAATTACCGATCACACCCAACTATGCCTTATAAAAAGGACTAAGCGGTCGTTGCAAATATATTTCTGTTAACAAGTCCTGAAGTCGAATCCCACAGAGAACTAAATCTTAGCTACAACTCTTCAATATTGCTAAGGAGATAAGCTCGAACGATTCCTAAGTTATAAATATTGAGATTCTTATATCTAATTAACTAAATAATTAACGTAGTAGATTAACAGCTAAAGATACTACGGGTTGGAGACAAGATTAAGGAGGTCTAGAGTTATAATTTGCCCTATTGTTGGAATCCTTTCCGCTACGTTTCCTATAAATTTGACTAAGTTTTCTCTATCGATCATGAGCACTCTGACTGTCGTAACTCCCTCCCGAGTAATTACCACAATTTATTAGACATATTCTCCCGAATTACGCTAGCTGGCATTAAGTACGGCTAATTCGAATCGCACCAAGGTTTCGTTATCTCTAATCCCACCTTTAAACCCTTCATATTGATCCCTCATATACGTTAGGAGTGATGTTTTACAACAACTACCTAAATATGCACTCTCTCCCGAGTAATACACATTAAATAGGCATAGTCAATTAAGAGCTCTTCAACCAACCACAATATAAACGTAGTTGAACAAATAGAGAAAAAGCTACATCAAATCTATATTAACGTAATAGGAAAATCATCTTCCAAAAGGTTCCATTAAAATCCTAGATAACAAATTAGATATTCATAATAGTATGCATAATTAAAATACTAGAATTCATAACTAATAATGGAAATAGGAAGAAGGAAGTAAAAAACTCATAGAAGAATTCTCCGCCTTGCTCCTAGTGTGTTTTGCCTCCTTAGGTTAAATCCCCGGTCTAATGTCGGTCTCTCTGTCGTCTGTCTAAAGTATGTCAAAAGTGATATTTTTAGGTCTATTGATATGTGTAGGAAAAGACCTAAACGTGTAGGCCAAGTCCTAGTCAAACCAGGAGGTGAATTAAGTCTTCAAAACTCGGACTGGATTTAGCCCCAAGCCTGGCGTCGCCAGCCTAAAGCCTGGTTAAGCCTGGCCTTTAGCTGGCCTCGCCAGGCTAAAGCCTGGTTCAGCCTAGCCTTTGGCTGGCCTAGCCAGGCTAAAGCCTGGTTGAGCTGGCCTTTGCCTGGCCTCTCATTTTCACTGTTCTCAAGCACACTTTCAACGTTTAAGTATCCTTTTTGCTCTACTTTCATCTCCAATTCACCTACACATAAAATAGACTCCATTACATGCAAGTAAAGTGTAATTTATCATTAAAGCATGTAAAATGCAAGGCACATAATGTACAAAACTATGGAATTATAGCCACACATAAATTACATATCCTTAAAACCACAATACAAGTTTAATTGTTAATCGAATTTTGGGGTAAACAGTTTGGTATCCACCGTGGGGCTAAGGATAATAGTGATTGTTTCGGTGCTGATTTTGATAACACACGTTATTTGACACTTGTTCTTGTCAAGTATTTTTTCTCTCAGGTTAAAACATGTCAAACTCTCAAAACGCACCCATACATGGCGATGATGGTTTAGGATCTCATGGGAAAAACGACGATGTAATTGCTCCAGTAGATGGGGTGCCATCGGCTAATCTCAGAGGAGCACCGATTGCTTATCTAGTCGATATTAGTTCAAACGTTGCTTTAAATGCGGACCTAGGCGTGGACTCCGAAGGGAGTGTGCGTAGGGAAGGCCGATCTGGTGGTCAAGGCACGTAGGGCAGAGGAGATGGAGGAGTTAGTCTCCAAGTGATATTCGAGATGCTACAGGCTCAGCGCCGCTATTGCTCAGTTGAAAAATCAACAGAGGACTCCGAGTGGAGTCGAGCAAGAAATCACTCGCCGTACTGAGCCAGTGCCATAAAGGTCGAATGATAACGAATCAGGAACTGATCCTGCAATAATGAAAATGCTTGAGGAGCTCACCAAAAGAGTTGAGTCAGGAGAGAAGAAGATTGAAGACAATGATAAAAAAAAGGAAACATACAACGACCGAGTTGATCAGATACCGGGGGCACCCCCAATCCTAAAGGGTTTGGATTCGAAAAAGTTTGTGCAGAAGCCTTTTCCTCAGAGTGCGGCTTCAAAGCCCATTCCCAAGAAGTTCCATACGCCGGATATACCTAAATACAACGGGACCACTGATCTTAATGAATACATCACTTCGTACACATGCGAAATAAAGGGCAATGACTTAGATGATGATGAGATCGAGTCCGTTTTGTTGAAAAAATTTGGGGAAACTTTATCAAAGAGAGCAATGATTTGGTATCACAACCTGCCACCAAATTCCATCGATTCGTTTGCCATGTTAGCAGATTCTTTCGTGAAGGCACACGCCGGGGCCATAAAGGTCGCAACGAGGAAATCTGACATTTTCAAGATAAGACAAAGGGATAACGAAATGCTGAGGGAGTTTGTATCCCGATTTCAAAAGAACGCAAGGAATTGCCACCGGTCACAGATGATTGGGCCGTTCAAGCTTTCACCCAAGGGTTGAACGAGCGGAGTTCGATAGCATCAGACAGTTGAAACAAAATTTGGTCGAGTATCCAGCTATAACTTGGGCAGATGTGCACAATCGATATGAGTCAAAGATCAGGGTAGAGGACGACATATTAGGAGCCCCTTCCGGTTCAGTACATCCAAATAGGTCGGCAGTTAAAACCCCGAGGGATGTCACAGGGAGCTAAGGTCGAACAGAGAACGATATCAACCATATACCGATCGAAGGAACAGCAGTTTAGGACGCAATTCCGCCCAGAACGATCGAAGAAGTGATTGAGGACAGAATTCCCGGGGACTTATGAGCAAAAGTGGTTTTGATAAGCATGTTGATCCCATAGATGCACCTTGGTTATCGGAATATAACTTTAGCGTCGAGGAATCGGGCATTGTATCGACAATCGGAAAGATCAAAGATACTAGGTGGCCCAGAACCATACAGACCGATCCTTCCATAAGAAACCCAAATTTGATGTGCATGTATCATGGCACGCATGGTCACAAGACCAAGGATTGCAGGCAGTTGAGGGAGAAGGTAGCCTGTCTATTCAATGAGGGCCACCGTTGAGAGTTCCTCAGTGATCGAGCCAAGAATCATTTCTGAGAAAGGGACGCCAATAGGAAAAATGAACAGGAGGAACCCCAGCATGTCATTTATATGATCTTCGGTGTGGTTGACATTCCACAAGGACCCATATTCAAAGTCACCAAGGTATCAATCACTAGGGAACAACGAATCTGAGATTATGTGCCCGAAGGCTTCTTATCATTCAACGACGAAGAAGCAGAAGGCATTTCTCAGCCACACAATGACGCTCTGGTAATTTCTATCTTATTAAATGAAGTTCAAGTTAAGCGTGTTTTAATGGATCCAGGTAGCTCGACGAATATCGTCCGATCGAGGGTCGTGGAGCAACTTGGCCTACAAGATCAAATCGTGCCGGCAGCTCGGGTCTTAAACGGCTTCAACATGGCTAGTGAAACAACTTAAGGGGAATTATTTTACCGGTGAATGTGGCTGGACCCTAGGTTCAAACCGGTGAAGCAAAAGAGAAGGCCCCAGTCCGAGGTAAAGCACGCATTCATAAAGGATGAGGTAACTAAACTTCTCAAAATAGGGTCCATTCGGGAGGTGAAATATCCCTAATGGTTAGCCAATGTAGTCGTAGTCCCTAAAAAAGGAAAAAACTTAGAATGTGTGTAGATTATAAGGATTTAAACAAGGCATGCCCCAAAGATTCTTTTCCACTGCCTAACATCGATCGCATGATCGACGCCACGGCTGGCCACGAGATCCTTACCTTTCTCGATGCCTATTCCGGGTATAATCAAATTCAAATGAACCCGGAAAACCAAGAAAAGACTTCATTTATCACCAAGTATGGAACATATTGCTGTAACGCCTTCGGGCTAAAAAAAGGCGGAGCTACTTACCAACGCCTAGTAAATAAAATGTTCGAAGAACAACTAGGTAAGTCAATGGAAGTTTATATCGATGACATGCTAGTTAAGTCCCTGCGCGTAGAGGACCATTTGGCTCATTTGTAGGAAACGTTCAAGATTTTGAGGAAATATAACACGAAGCTCAACCCCGAGAAATGTGCTTTTGGGGTCGGTTCGGGCAAATTCCTGGACTTCATGGTATCAAATCGGGGGATCGAGATCAACCCCAATAAAATCAAGGCCATCGAGGACATCACCGTCATGGATAGTGTAAAAGTCGTGCAGAGGCTAACTGGACAGATAGCAGCTTTAGGCCGATTCATCTCGAGATCAACAGATCGAAGCCACGGATTTTTCTCTCTACTCAAAAAGAAGAATGATTTCACCTGGACCCCGGATTCCAACAAGCATTAGAGGAATTAAAGTGATACCTATCGAGCTCACCACTGCTTTACACTCCAAAGGCAGATGAGAAACTTTACTTGTACTTGGCAGTATCGGAAATCGCGGTAAGTGGTTCGAGAAGAGCAAGGTATGCAATTTCCCGTTTATTATGTAAGTCGAACCCTAGGAGAAGCAGAAACTAGATATCCACACTTAGAGAAATTGGCACTTGCACTGATAAGCACCTCTAGAAAGTTAAAATCGTACTTTTAATATCACCCCATATGTGTGTTAACCACTTATCCACTTCGTAATATTTTGCACAAGCCCGAACTATCGGGCTGATTGGCCAAATGAGCCGTCGAACTCAGTGGGTATGTTATCGAGTATCAACTTCGAACGGCCATCAAGTCCCAAATTTTGGCGGACTTCGTGGCCGATTTCATGCCAGTCCTCGTACCCGAAGTTGAAAAGGAACTTTTGTTAAAATCAGGTACATCATCGGGGGTGTGGACCCTTTTCACAGACGGTGCTTCGAATGTGAAGGGGTCCGGGTTAGGCATCATTTTGAAGCCGTCCACGGGTAGCACTATTAGGCTGTCTATCAAAACTTCTAGGTTAACTAATAATGAGGCCGAGTACGAGGCCATGATTGCAGGTCTCGAGCTAGCTAAAATCTTGGGAGCAGAAGTCGTTAAAGCCAAGTGTGACTCTTTACTGGTGGTGAACCAAGTAAACAAAACCTTCGAAGTTCGAGAGGATAGAATGCACAGGTATTTGGACAAGCTGCAGGTAACATTGCACCGTATCAAGGAATGGACTTTACAACATGTACCTCGAGAAAAAAACACTAAGTCGATGCACTTGCAAATCTGGGTTCGTCGGTCGAGGAAGATGATATCAGCTTGGAGTCTGTCTTTCAACTCTCGAGATCTGAGATCGAGGAAGGCCATGCTGAGATAAACTCTACAAGCTTGTTCTGGGATTGGAGGAATAAGTATATTGAATACTTGAAGAACGGAAAGCTCCCATCGGACCCTAAAGAGTCGAGGGCCCTACGAACCAAAGCTGCTCGATTTACATTAGATGAAGATGGAACATTATACAGATGGACATTTGATGGACCATTGGCAGTATGTTTAGGACCAGGAGACACCGATTATGTTTTACGAGAGGTCCACGAAGGCACCTATGGGAACCACTCCGGCACCGAATCGTTAATTCACAAAATCATTAGAGCAGGATACTACTAGGATAGCATGGAAAAAGATACTACGGAGTTTGTTCGAAAATGTGATAAATGTTAAAGGTTTGCACCAATGATCCATCAACCCGGAGAACAACTTCACTCAGTCCTATCCCCGTGGCCATTCATGAAATGGGGGATGGATATTGTCGGCCCTCTGCCAACGGCCCCAGGTAAAGCTAAATTCATTTTATTTATGACTGACTATTTCTCTAAACCGGTTGAAGCCCAGGTATTCAAGAAAGTAAGAGAGAAAGAGGTTATAGACTTCATCTGGGATCACATCGTATGTCGATTTGGGATACCCGCCGAAATAGTCTGTGACAATAGAAAATAATTTATCGGCAGCAAGGTAACAAAATTCCTCGAGGACCACAAAATAAAAAGGATATTATCAACGCCGTATCATACTAGTGGGAACGGACAGGCCGAATCGAAAAACAAGACTATCATTCAAAACTTAAAGAAAAGGTGGAACGACGCTAAGGGGAAGTGGAGAGAAATGTTACCCGAAGTCTTTTGGGCATATCGAACAATATCAAAGTCAAGTACGGGGGCAACCCCATTCTCCTTAGTATACGGCTCCAAGACCTTGATTCTGGTCGAAATCGGAGAACCTAGCGCCAGATGTCGACATGCGGTGGAAGAATCAAAGCACGAGGCTATGAATACTAGCCTCGAGCTATTGGAGGAAAAACAAGAAGCTGCGCTCGTTTGGATGGCTGCGCAAAAGCAAAGAATTGAGAGATATTATAATAGAATAACCAACATTCGCCACTTCAAAATCGGGGATTTGGTTCTAAGGAAAGTCACCCTCAACACTCGAGACCCAAATGAAGGGAAACTAGGCCCATATTGGGAAGGACCATACCGGGTCCTCGGCATCATCGGAAAAGAATCTTACAATCTTGGCACAATGGAATGCGAACAATTGCTAGACAATTGGAATGTATCACTCCTCAAGCGGTACTATTGCTAAGGTACGACTTCCCCCTTTTCCATTTGTATTTGATACTAACTTATTTCAGGTGTTCGATTGGGGATGTCGAGAAACTTTTCAACACGAGGACCTTTGGTTTTAAAGCACGTGTTGCACTCTTTTTCCCTTAGATCGGTTTTTATCCCAAATGGGTCTTTCTGGCGAGGTTTTTAACGAGGCAACAATCATGTGCTACCTGAGGAAAATTCAACAGTATCCAAGGCTTCTTTTCAATCAACCTCGAATACTGGGGGGCATCACCCTCGGAGGTTATATTTTCGAGGAAAATACTTCATGTCAAAGGGTTTCGATAGGAAAACTTTGTAATGGACCAAACGGTCGAATGAACCGTGTCCATATAGATTAGTCAAGCCCCGATGGCAAAACATGTACGCATTTATAAATTATTTCAAGAAGCATTCTTTCTATATCAAACATTTTGTGTCTCAAAGAAAACCTTCTAATATACGAGTTCTGTGCTTATGATTTTATGAGAAATGGCTTGAGGGCCAAACGCAAATATACCTCGAACACTCGGTGACTGTCATCGACGATCGACGTATTCGAGTAATCTAAACTCAAATTCATAAGACCTAAAAGAGGCACCCCTCGATCTATAGGCCAAGGCCATCATTCTCGGGGACTAACACTTTGAGTAAGTTCAAAGTGCTATTGGGAAATAAGCCCAAGAGGCATACCCAAAGGCCACGGCCAAATTAATGCGACTCGGAGACGTCCGAATCCCACAATCACAATAGGCCTTCAAATTCTTTGAAAAATCGGTTAAAAAAGGCTACCCTCGGCAAATAATCAAAAGGGCTTCGATAAAATCATCCCTCAAAAAACCTTAAGAGGTATCAAATTATCTTATCACAAACATGCTAAGGCAAAAAAAAAACAGAGGGGTTTCAATCGACATCGAACCCTCAAAAAACCCAATGGCTAAAAAACACATGCTAAGGTATAAAAAAAAATTCACTAAGTTTTTAAGCCGAAAGAGGGGAATAACAGCCATCTTTTAGAGGCCATATCGGCTCTATTTAAAAAGCCTAAGGGCCAATACACTTAGAGTTCGAGATCTTGTTCTCACTCCATCCGAACCCAAGGATTCGACTAACCGTGCCCAAATAAAAAATAACTTGACTATTGCTTGGGGAATCGCCATTATCTGACACAAACCCTAAAGGGCTTATGCCTCGAGTTCGAACCTTATTCGAACTCGACCATGGTGACTTCGAGGAAGTCACCCAAAACCAAAGTTTCGGACGCACCGTTCGAAGCATAAGGTTGTGTTGAAAATTTTACAACGCAATAAACATGTTTACGAAAATTGAGAAGGCATTCAAGAAAAATTTTCTTTTATAAATTGATGAAGAAGGATATGCACAAGAGACCGATAGAGGTATTACAAAAAGAAAAAGAAAAGTAAAAAAGCCTAACTATGTCCGGGGCTAGTTTCTCCCTCGGGGGTAGCTTCTCCTTCGGGCCCATCGTTGTTATCGGATCCGCCTTGGCTGCTACTGATAGGCTATAATTACGTATTTTAGTCGATTATTACAATCAAATTTACTGCACTTTAATTGAGTTTGAGCTTTAATCGCTGGTGTCTTGCACTAATTGTGTGTTTTTTGCCTTGTAGGGGTGATTCGAGCTATGTAGATTTATGGAATGAATTCAAGTGATTTGGAGCTTTGAAATCTGAGTAAAAACCCAAGGAATTAACCCGGGATCGTATTCGTGGATCAACGGATGATAGAGTAACAAAACGAAGAATCGAGTAGGCATATTGCGTACTGTCTAGTAAAGTGCACATAACGTTTCGCTCAGAACTTCATTTGGGCTCCACAATATATGGTTGGAAACTCAAAGGGCTACAACTTTCATGTTTTACGTTTTTCCAAATTCCAAACGGAACGGGGTGAAAGACGCGGTCGAAACCGCGACCGCGAACCTGACGCGGGCTGAGGCAGTGCACTTGCCAAATACCGCGGTCGCGGCCGTCCAGAAGTGAAAAA
Organism: Nicotiana attenuata; assembly: GCF_001879085.1. NCBI lineage: Eukaryota > Viridiplantae > Streptophyta > Magnoliopsida > Solanales > Solanaceae > Nicotiana > Nicotiana attenuata. The sequence goes on from NW_017670429.1 coordinate 34,155, forward strand.
TTGTCCTTTTTCGCATAGGAGAAGGTATAATAGTTTGGGCCCGACCCTAATTGGTATATATACATGGAAAAATGGTATTTTTGGGGTTGGACACACTTTTGACATAATTTAGACCTAAGGAGGCTAAGGAGACCGGGGATTCGACCTAAGGAGTCAAGAACACACTGGGAGCAAGGCGGAGAATTCTTCAACGAGTTTTTCCTTCCTCTTCCTATTTTTCGTTGTTGGTTATGACTTTTAGTGTTGTAGTTTTACATACTATTATGAATAACTAATTTGTTATCTAGGGTTTTGATAGAACCTTTTGTAGGATAAATTCTTGTTATGTTTTTATATAATTGAGCCCTTGGATTTCTCTACTTGTTCAACTACGTGTTTGTTGTTGTTGATTGAATGGCCATTAATTGACTGTGCCTATTTAGTGTGTACTGCTTGAGAGAGAGTACATATTTAGGTTGTTGTTGAACAACGTCACTCCTAACGTATGTGAGAAATCAATATATTGGGTTTAAAGGTAGGTTTAGAAATAACAAAGCCTTGACGTGGTCATAATGAGCGGTTAGATAAAGCCAACTAGCGTAGTTCGAGAGAATATGTCTAGTAAATTGTTGTAGTTGCTCGAGAGAGAATTACGACACCTAAAGTGCTCACGATCAGTAGAGAATACATTGGGGAAAATTGTAGGGAACATAGCTAGAAGGATTTCGACAATTGGGGAAATCATAACTCTAGACCTCCTTAATTTAGTCTCCAACCCTTTGTCTCGTTAGTTAATAATTTTACCGCTTTGTAGTATTTGATAGTCAACTAGTTAGAAATATAAATCTCAATCTTTATAATTTAGGAAATTGTTTAAACTTGTCTTCTTAGTGATATTAAACAGATATAGCTAAGCCTTAGTTCTCTGTGGGATTCAACTCCAGACTTTTAGACCGAATTATATTTGCAGCGATCGCTTATCCTTTTTAGGACTAGAGTTGGGCGTGATCAAATTTTGGCGCCGTTGCCGGGGAACTAACGGTGTAGTTGTAGTTGTATATATTGCTAGGTTTCGATTTTGAACTTTTATTTTATTTTATTTTGTTTTTTTTGTATTTTTATTTTAATTTTATTATAGCTGATGATTTGAGAAACATGACATCTTGGAATTATGGGAATTTAGGTGTAGATAATTCTGCTATTGATCTCCATACATATTGTGAAGGAAACCACCCGTGGCAAAATTTTCAAAATGTTCCTGAAAGCGAGTTATGTGCACCAACTCAATCTTATTTGTGGAATGTGTGTGATGTGTGTGGTGGTAAAAATGGTCACTTTTATGGTTGTGCTTATATTTCTTATCTTCCCCCAACCCCTTACTATGATGGTTCTACCTTTTCTTGTGAAGTTAACAGGAGCAAAGAACCTGGGGATGCAGACCTGAAGGAGATCAATGATATGTTAAATTGCCTTCTGAAACAAAATAATGAAAAACAATTGCAGATAGAAAGGCAAGAGGCAACTATTCGCAAGTTGGAGGCTCAATTAAGTCAAGTGGTTGGAGATTTTAATGCTCAACAAGCCAATATTGAGGATAGTAGCCAAGAAGAGCATGAATTCGAGGTGTTAATTGGGGAGGTTAGAGTAGAACATCAACAACCTAACCAACTACAATTTGAGGATGTTAATGTTGAAGAAGTGAGACTAGAGCCAGCCAAGGACTTTGAGGATATATATTTTGTTGACTCTAGTATCATTGATGTTGAGGATGCTGAAAGTCCTGAAGTTCATGTGTTTGAGCGCATTGGTCCACACTCTAAGCATTTTTCCACATTATGTTTGGATGATGATATGGAAATAGAGTCATCCGAACCAATTGAAGAGTCAAGGAATGAGGAACAATGTGCATATATTCTGGAACTCTTCTTGTCAGAAAGTCAGGATTACATACCTCATACAAAGGCCAAGGAGTACAGAATACTATATTATTTCCGTGGGCCAGTTAGATTCGTTCCACCGCCCCATGACCATAATCATAAGCTTGAATCAAAACTTGGGGTTCAATTCATAAGCTCGAGGTGGAGGCAAAAAGTGATTCACGTCGTGCCGCCACGTTAAATCAAGCACCTGTTGGGAGGCAACCCAGCTTTATTTTTTATTTTTAATTTAGTTTATTTATTTATTTATTATTGTATTATTCTTGTAGTGTCGATTTTTGATTTCTAGGAGCATGGAAAGCAAAGGTATTGGAAAGATGCAACAACAAACTAAATGGTTGGAACTAAGTGTGAGGTACCCACACGAAGGACCATGCCTGGGAGAAGTCTGAGTACCCCATGAGATGCTAGTGCTTCAGCCTTTGGCCTACCAGGGAGTTTCTTTTACCCTCTTGTATGTATGGGTGTGCATTGGGGACAATGCACAATTTTAAGTGTGGGGTGAGAAGATTGTCTGGGTGGCTTTCTATGCTATTTTAGTTGTGTTAGTTTAATTGAATAATTTTTTTTAAAATAGAAAAGATTGGACTTTTCCCTACAATGGATCTATTAGACAATTTTATTGAGGGATTTAAGTCTAAAGAAAAAATAAAATAAAAAGATTTTCTTTTGTTAGGTAGTGTAGCAATTCCCCCTTGGTTTTTTTTGTGCCGCGGTTCTTTTCCAAGGGTTTTATTTGAACCGGGTGTAGTTAGTTTTTTTTAGGAATAGGAGCCATTGTGTTGTGTTTTGAATTGAAGCAATATCTCTTGACTTTGTTATGCCTTGAGAATAGTGAGTACTTTGGTTGTGACGCTTAGGCTCAGTTTTTGACTCTTATATAAGTACCTTAAATTGTATGTTCTTAACTTTGCTTAACTGCTTTGACTAGAGCGTCTTGATGAGTCCAACCCTGAGTGAGTTATGTGCCATGTGTGTGTGAGGTTTGGGTGTTATTCTGTGCATTGCATTTGATGCCTAGAACTTGCCCTGTGTGTTTGCAAAGCGAAATAGTAGTTTTATTCAGTCTTAGAAGTGATATAGGCGTTTCTTTGTTGAGCCAGATATGTATATTTTACCCGGCTAATTGTAATGTATCGTAGTTAACCCCTTTGAGCCTGTAATCCTGTTTCTTTGGCAACCACATTATAATCCTTACCATTTGTTTGAATTAATCATCTATTTGAACCTTCTAACCTCTCATGAGCACTTGAATTGTTATGAGCTGTGTAAAAGTTAAAGTGTGGGGTGGTTGGTTTGGCTTTTGAGTGGAACTAATGAAACAAGGAGAAAGGTGCACTATTTTAAAAAAGCAAGAGCCACATGAATTAAAAAAAAAAGGAAAAAAAAAGTTGTATTGTTGTGGAAAAAAAAATTCCTTGATAAATGGTGACTCTTGATGTAATTGTACTTGTGCTCAAAGAAGTATGGGGTAATATAAATTGATGTGAAGGTGGAGTGTTGGTTTGACATAAGTATGGGTTTTAAATGTTAAAATGTATGTATTAAAGTGCTTAGGGAGGTGTAGTCACTCTTATATCTAAATGTATCATACCTGTCCCGTAGCCTACATTACAACCAAATAAAGTCCTACTTGATCCAAGACTGAATGAGCTCGATTAGTGGAGTTGTACACTACGGGCAAGCTTATGGTGCATCTTTTGTGGCATATGAATGTTATTTTTGAGAGTGAGTGAATTCTTTCTATCTTGAGTTCCTAAGTGTTCTTAAATTTTATTGTGTGGAACTACTCTCTTGTGTTGTGTGAGGGCACTTGATTCATGAAGGAAAGGTAATGTCAGTGACCTCTATGTTACAGTAAGTGGGTGAGTTGTGAATAACGTGTGGTACTTGGGAGTCAAATCTTGAGGTGAAGATGTTACGCTTTTGTGCTTAGTCTATTTTAAATACTCTTGGTGTGATGAGTTAGGAGAATTGTTTAAAAAGATCGTGTCTATAAAAAAAGTGTAGTTTGATTGCTCGAGGACGAGCAATGGTTTAAGTGTAGGGTGTTGATGATAGGCTATAATTGCATATTTAAGTCGCTTATTACACTCGAATTTACTGCACTTTAATTGAGTTTGAGCTTTAATCGCTAGTGTCTTGCACTAATTGTGTGTTTTATGCCTTGTAGGGGTGATTCCGAGCTATGTAGATGTTATGGAATGAATTCAAGTGATTTGGAGCTTTGAAGTCTGAGTAAAAGCCCAAAGAATTAAGCCGGGATCGTATTCGGGGTTCAACGGATGATAGAGCAACAAAACGAAGAATCGAGTAGGCATATTGCGCGCTGTCTAGTAAAATACACATAACTTTTCGCTCAGAACTTCATTTGGGCTACACAATATATGGTTGGAAAGATAACTCAAAGGGATACAACTTACATGTTTTACATTTTTCCAAATACCGAACGGAACAGGGCGAAAAATACGGTCAAAACCGCGACCGCGGACCTGACGCGGGCTGAGGCAGTACACTTGCCAAATACCGTGTCCGTACCGCGGTTGACCGCGGCCGCGGCCGTCTAGACGTGAAAAATTGTCCTTTTTCGCGTAGGAGAAGGTATAATAGTTTGGGCCCGACCCTACTTGGTATATATACATGGAAAAACGGTATTTTTGGGGTTGGACACACTTTTGACATAATTTAGACCTAAGGAGGCTAAAGAGACCGGGTATTCGACCTAAGGAGTCAAGAACACACTGGGAGCAAGGCGGAGAATTCTTCAACGAGTTTTTCTTTCCTCTTCCTATTTTTCGTTGTTGGCTATGACTTTTAGTATTGTAGTTTAACATACGATTATGAATAACTAATTTGTTATCTAGGGTTTTGATAGAACCTTTTGTAGGATAAATTCTTGTTATGTTTTTATATAATTGAGCCCTTGGATTTCTCTACTTGTTCAACTACGTGTTTGTTGTTGTTGATTGAATGTTCATCAATTGACTGTGCCTATTTAGTGTGTACTGCTTGAGAGAGAGTACATATTTAGGTAGTTATTGAACAATGTCACTCCTAACGTATGTGAGAAATCAATATATTGGGTTTAAAGGTAGGTATAGAAATAACAAAGCCTTGACGTGGTCATAATGAGCGGTTAGATAAAGCCAACTAGTGTAGTTCGAGAGAATATGTCTAGAAAATTGTTATAGTTGCTCGAGAGAGAATTACGGCACCTAAAGTGCTCACGATCAGTAGAGAATACATGGGCGAAAATTGTAGGGAACATAGCTAGAAGGATTCCGACAATTGGGGAAATCATAACTCTAGACCTCCTTAATTTAGTCTCCAACCCTTTGTCTCTTTAGTTGATAATTTTACCGCTTTGTAGTATTTGCTATTTAATTAGTTAGAAATATAAATCTCAATCTTTATAATTTAGGAAATTGTTCAAACTTGTCTTCTTAGTGATATTAAACAGATATAGTTGAGCCTTAGTTCTCTGTGGGATTCGACTTCGGACTTTTAGACCGGATTATATTTGCAGTGACCGCTTATCCTTTTTAGGAATAGAGTTGGGCGTGATCAGCTACCCTCATCGTCGTCATCATCATCGGAGGAGACAAGTAAGCTGGCATCAGCTTTAAGCGCCTTAGCTTGAGCTATCTCTTTAGAGAGGTCGAAACCTCGAGCATGGATTTCCTCGAGGGTCTCCCTCTGGGATTGGAACCTCGCCAAGTCATTGCTCTGTTGCTCTCGATCGGAAGCCTCACTTAGCTGTGCCTGAGCAGCCTCGACATCGGCCAAATACACGGCTATGGACTTATAGGTCGTGATCTTTGTCTTCCCGACCTCCTCCTTGGCCTCAGCAAGCTCGTCTTCGAGCTCTTTGATCCTTTGGCCATGGCTTAAATTTTCTCTTTGACGCCCCGAAGTTGGACCTCAACTAATGAAAATTTGGCCATGGCAGTCTCTTTCTTCGTAGCAAGGCAGTCCATGTTCTCTTTCCACCGATCGCAGCCGGCTTTGACCAAATAAACTTCCCTCGGAGCAGCTCGATCCTTTCTAGCTTTTGCTGTAGCAGAGATAGTGAAGTATTAGCTTTCACAGTTGAGTCGATACCGTACTCTTTCAAAAGTATAGTTACCTGCGCATCTAGCTCGGCCTCTTCTATACGAGCCTGGGCCATTTCAGCTCAGAGGTCTCTAAGCTCTTCTTCTTTTTGCACATAGAGGCATTTGAGGGCGTCTCTCTCCTCAGTAAGACTTTTGAGATCGGTCTTACACCAGCTCAGCTCGACTTGGAACTTGTTGAACGCTTCCCGAGCACCATAACCTATGGAGAAAGGAAAGAAATCAGCAAGGAAGAGATAAAAGCAAACGCAATAACGGGGAATTAAGTTTACCTGGTTCAGGAGACGATGGGCCTCATAAAAAACCATCGGCGCATCCGGGTCGGAAATGTCGTCGACCCCCGCAAGGCAGCTTTAAAATATATCTTCCCTATCGTGGGTCGTTCCCACATCGGGGGTCTCCAAGGAACGAGCCTCCTGAAACTGCCCTTCAGAGAATTCCAGGCCGGGCGGTGAATCATCAATATTAATTGGCCCAAGCGAGTCACTTGGGGAGCTCTCTCCCTTCCGAAGAGCCCTAGAACCGGACGCTTCGGGCATACTCACCATTTGTTTATCACGGTAGAAGGTATCTTTTATCCCCGATGACTTGGGGGCTTTGCTCGAAGTATCTTCTGAGATCTCCTCGGTCCGAGAATGAATCTCCTTGGCCATCACCGGCCCAGCCGCTGTTGAGCTTCGATGCTCCCCCTCTTTCGAGGCACCAGCTCACAACTGGCGTCCTCCCCCTCCTCCTCTTCATCTTGTAGCTTTTGGGCTACGCCGACAGAAAGAGCAGCAGAGTCGCCTTTCGGCTTATAAGCCCTACTCTTCTTAGGCTCCGGGGTATCAGAAGGTGAGGCCCTTCTCCTCTTTTTGTCCTTGGCTGGTTTGGGAACGACCTCTTCCCCAGGCGGGACTGGCCTGAATTCAGCAACGTCCCCGAGGCCTGCGTAAAAGGGAGTCGATTATGTGTGAAAGGAAATGTTTCAGAAAAGGACGTCGTAAGCATACAAGATAAACTTACCACGATTTTAAGCCTCCCATCTGCCCCCTGCCAAGTCATGCCAGCAGCGCTCGGCATGGGAAGAAGTTGCAGCCAGCTTCCGAACCCAGTCTTTAAAGTCGGGGACTGCGCGAGGCATCCAGGAATCCGTTGCATAACAGATGAAAGTGTTACAAAGATTAATGGCTAGTACTTACGTTCAGGGTTCCACTTCTCGGGGATGAGGTCGCTGTTAGAACATGCGCAGCAGAAGCAAGCATACAAATCAGGCATCAAATACATGTAAACTAGACAACGCAATAATAAGATTAGAACCACTAACCTCTTGAAATAGTTGCACAAATCCTCCAAACAGCAAGAATCCAGGGCTGCAGTCTTCTGCTATATGCCTGGTAAAACCTTTGGACGATTTTGCTTTTGGGTGGGCAAGAACAATACAAATAAAAGGTAAGTTATTAGATGAAACAAGTCTTCCTTTAATAGACCTGAAATTAAGCCACAATAGGTGCTCAAAAATGTGTAGGATTCTGCAAGTAGAATCCTACTCTAACTCAAAAGGATAACTTTTCTCCCAAGCTACTTTTTTTACCCAAGTCTGTCCAAGTTTTTACTAGGTATAGCAGGGACCACATAAATAATAAGAGGCTACTAATTATAGTATTAATTAGAAATTAGCATGAATTAATTCTTACTATAATTAATTGCAATTTATTCCACTAAAAAACTGTAATTGAACTCCTCAATATGAGTTTCGAAAATTCATTAACACTTATTTTAACTCCCCATGTTAAGATTTCAAATACCAGTTAATTAAATTAAATCACTGAAAATTTAATTCAATTAACTAATTAAATCCTTTATAATTCCGCTTAAACCATTTCATGTGACGGATACAAAATCCACCGGCCGGGTTTTCACATAAAACTTATAAGCTTACTAAAGGGGTATTATCAAACTCAAAACCGAGTCATGGATTCTATGAACTAATTATTATTTCACAAATGTTTATTCGTTATTGTCCAATCTATTAGGCATACACTAACTCTAAATAGAGTCGTACCTTTTGATAAATCAAAACAATAAACAAATTACATTGATCATAATAATTATATCAAGATTAGGAGTATAAGCTCATTTAATGAATTAGAAAAAATGTTTTATATATTCAGTACAAAAACATCTTTTCTCTACTTGGTCCGTTCAATATACACTGAGTATACTAGCACAAGAAGTTGGAGTAAACCTACTCCTATAATCAAGAAAAATTATACGATAATCTTGTGCTACAATCATCAAGATATTTTGTCCAACAATATCTTTGATTGTGAACATAGTTTATTAATTATGAGAACCAACAATTTAATCTTCTCCATACACTAAATTGTCTACTACATAACTAAAAGGACACATATGTAACAAATGATCTATTTAAAATAGTACTTTATTGAATTGAATAAATTAAATAAACAATTGTTCCATAAAGAATAAAATATAATACTATGTCTAAACCACATGGTTAATAGTATATCCCAACAGTCGCAGGTCTATACCCCCACGAACCTGCTCATCCAACCTCGATCCTTTTTCTCGTCGATACTTGCAAAAAAGGACTTCGAAGATTGGCCTTGAAGCTTGATTAATCCCCGATAAATTCGAGGTCGATACAGCTGTATGAGGTGGCTGAGAGTGAATTCCATCCCCTCGGCCTTACACGAGAAGAAGCGGAGCATAATCACTATGCGCCAGAACGAGGGATGCACCTGGCCGAGGGTAACCTAGGGCCCCCAGTTGCAGTCTTCCTTCACGACTTTGAGTTGTTTCGGTGTTATCGAGCAAATATACCTCGATATGTGTTCACATCGGCCAGGGACAGACGGAGGGTTCTCTACTTTGAAGTCGTTTTTTAGGACACAAGGGCCGAGAACAATTTCGTGAAGGTGCGATCCAACGGCGTTTTGTCGCTGGCCAGCCGGGAAGAAGAGGAAGAAGCTTTCTCTTTTTGCGGGAAGGTCTTGGAAGTTTTCGCCATTGTTACAGGTAAGGGGAAGCAGAAAGAGATGAAAATTGGTGTTTTTTGCTAAAAGATTGAATCGACGGGCGGTGAAAGAGAAGAGACAGAGAGAGGAAGAGACTTAGGAAACTTGGTGAAGATGAAAGTCAAGTTTTGATTCAAATGGGGAACCTGTATTTATAGATTAACGGCGATGGTTTAGTGGCACTAGTGGCCGACCGTCATTGGAAAGCATTAATGGTTTGGGGAACCGAATTGAGGGACATTTCGGTCACCTCGAATGCTTACGTCAAGGGGATGATGTCATTATCGGGGTCTCCAAAAAATCGAGGTTCAAGTCGTTTCTTATCATTTTATTCTAAGAAACGAGGGGATTATCTGTATACGGTGGAAAATGGGGCTACCCAATTTCGTTCTTCGATGGAAAAAATGATACCACGTCAGAAGACCAGGACATCGAGCTCGGGGTTGACGTTCCTTACCAAGGTCGAGGTCGATAACACTTATCGGGGTCAGAAGAAAGCATGCTTCGAGATGGTGCTGGTATGATTCAGTAACGAAAAGAGCAAGATACCAGCAACGGGCTGGGGATCACGGCGTGAATTTCGGAATGGATTGGTCCTCGATGGTTAAACAGATCTCAAATATGATTTCCTACTATAATTAGAAGTGTACCTTATTTAGGACTCCCCTATTTTATAAAGGGGAATCCCATTCATTGGTAAGACATTCATTATTGTTCACTGATAAGAAAATATACGCACATTACTCTCTTGCTATTTCACTTACTGTTCATCAGAGTTGCTTTATAATTTTCTATTCCTATTATCATACCTCGAGACTATCGCAGGCCGAGGTCGAGATTCGGCTTACATACTGGTTTGGTTTACTTTATTCTCTAATTTATCTATTTAATCCCTTGTTTATCAATTGGTATCGAATTAAATTACATATCCTAAAACCACAATACTAGTTTAATTGTTACTCGAATTTTAGGGCAAATAGTTTAGTCTGAAGTTTTAGCAAATGAACAAAAAACCTTAAGCATGTTTAGTCTGAAGTTTTAGAAAATGAACTAAAAAACTTAAGCATGTTTAGTCTGAAGTTTTAGCAAATGAACTACATAACTTCAGCTTGTTTAGACTGAAGTTTCGGATAAAACTCATGACAAAACTGTAGACTGCATGATATATAACTTCACCGTGCATTAGCATGAAGTTTTAGCTTCAATGTGAAACAACTTCATGCTCTATGAGCATGAAGTTTTAGCTTCAACGTGAAACTACTTCATGCAAGTGTGGTTCTGAAGATGAATCTGGATAAGTTTCTAATTTTTTGATAAAGATGCTAAGAGGAGAGGATGAGATCTTTTTTCACGAACGAGGTTGCAGATCACGCGATTACTACGTGATGCAGGTTTTATATCTTTTGTCATGGGTGTAATTGTCATATTATTACGGTTTTTTTGTCAGATGGCTACCAAATCAATAATTTTTAAAAATAGGGTACAGATTAAAAGGTGTCAAAAATATAGGATACGACTGCAAATCCTCCACCGAAAAAGAATGTAATAGCTGACCTACCAAGTAGGAGTTTGACAGAAAATAAAAGTGATCACAAATAAAAAATCGACAAGTTTAATTACTCCCTCCGTTCACTTTTATTTGTTCACTATTGACGTTGCATGCTCCTTAAAAATTATAAATAAAGTGTATAATTTATCAGGATACCTATATTAATTGATGTATACTCTTAATGGATTTAGAAAATAATTTGGAATGAGTAATTAATGCTAAGGGCAAACAGGAAAAAAAAATTCTCTTGATATGCGAAAGTGGACAAGTAAAATTGAAAATCTATTTTTAAAATAGTGGACAAGTAAAAGTGAACGGAAGGAGTAGAAGTTTTGGTATAGTAAAACAAGGGAATCAGCATTTAACCAGAATGCGAAGTCATTGACTAAGAATAAATTAACCTAATTAAAGGAAATTAAAGTAAGAAGTTAGCCTGACAAACTACTCTAATTCACAATAAGTGACTTTTATCTTTTTATTTCTGTCCAAAATAAGTGTCCTTTTACAAAATCAAGAAGGAATTAGTTTTATTTTCCAAAAATTTACCATTATTTACATATCTCAATGTGTCAGAGTAACAATTAATTAAGGGTAATTTAGTGAATATATCTTTTTTCTGTAGGAGTTCGTACTTTCTCAAGGGGTGCGCCAAAAACTAAAAAGTCACATATTATAGACCGGAAGGAGTATATGTTTACTGCGTGAAAGGGACCAGGATAAATGAGTGGTTAAAGCATCTATAATAAATGATTTCATTTCATATTTTGGAACGAACCCAACTTCTGTGGTAATTGCAGTTCACTAGCATTTCAAATAAGTCAATCCGCGTATAACTCAAAATATAGCCTATTTCCTAGCACAAATTATATTCTTAATGCTTCCATTTAATTTCTTAAACAATAAAAAGCAAAAGACTCAAATCGTGACAAGGGTAAAGATGCAAAACGTGTTGGAACAATTTGATAGAAGTAACGTTTCACATATAGGTCGTTATTTTAATCTGTAGAAGAAAGAGATGTACAGTCTATTAGTTAATTTAATATTCTGTAGTTAGATGAAGTTAGTAGATAAAAGGGGTTAGTTAGTTAGATGGTGAATAGTATAAATAGAAGTTAGTTATCTGTACAGTGGCTCAGAGAATCAGTTAGAACAGTTGTCTTCTAATACAGAGAATGAAATTCTCATTTCTTCTTCACCGACTTTCTTCTTCTTCCGCCATGGCTGCCTAGCTCAACATGGTATCAGAGCATCAAGGCTAGATCGAGTAACTCAGCAGCTTCAGGAGAGGAAGATCGCTGGTTAATAGCTTCCTTTTTTTTGTTCCTTTTCAGTTTTCCTAGCAAATTCCCTGAAGTTAGGGTTTGTTTGATTAGTGTCAATTTCTGTTGAAATTGATTCATTTGCGATCTAAATCATCTCATTTAGAGAAGAGCGATACGATCTATACTATCTACAACGGCAATCAATGATGGAAACTCGACTTCAACTCCTCCTATGGCGACTGCAACTTAGCCTCAAGCTCAAGCACTACTTCCTCCAGTTCTGGTACATCATAATCCTCCTCAGTATATTCATCCTTCAGATACTCAAGTATCTGTTCTTATCTCAATTCAACTTCAAGGTTCTTAAAATTACTCAATTTGGAGTCGGTCAATGAAGATTGTTTTGCATGGTAAAAACAAACTAGGTTTTGCTTTAGGAACCTGTAGAAGAGAAATGTATGATTCTACCTTGCATGAACTCTGGGACAGATGCAACGCTATTGTTCTAGCTTGGATAATGAACACAGTATCTCCCAGTCTAATTAGTACTGTGATTTATGCATCCGATGCTCATAAGGTGCGGGAAGACCTCAAAGAGAGGTTTGATAAAGTGAATGCCTCTAGAGCTTGTTATCTGCATAAAGAGATTGCTGCATGAACCCAAGGCATATCTTCTGTATCTGTGTATTTTTCGAAACTTAGGGAAATGTGGGATGAGTATGAAACACTAGCTCCTCCTCCTTCGTGTAGATGTCCAGAGCCTGTCAAACATGCTGAACATTATCAATTACAAAAGCTATATAAGTTCTTAACAGGACTGATTGATTCCTATGAGAATGCCAGGGTTCAGATTCTTATGACAAGGCCTTTACCAAAAATAAACCAAGAATATGCTATGATAGTAAATGTAGAAAGCCAAAGGAGAAGTGGCAGTGGTGGACTTAATGCTAGCATCAGTGTTGATGGCAATGATGCAACTGCTCTACTAAGCAACAGAGGAAATAGCAATAGCAACAATTCTGGTGGTGGTAACATCAATTACAAAGCTAAGACAAACTACAGTTCTGGAAGGTCTGCACTTCAATGTGACTACTGCAAGTTTAAGGGTCACACAAGGGACAACAACTACAAGCTGCATGGATATCCAGCTGATTTCAATTATAGGAATAAAGGAGGCACTCCAAACACTTATGCTAACAATGTGTATGGTGCAGGAAATCAGGGATTTGAAGCTCAAGGATCATCTCAACAAACAACACTTGCTTCTAATACCGCACCACCAGCTCCAGTTCAGTTCTTCACTTCAGAACAATACAATTAGATTCTGCAAATGCTAAGCAAGGAAAAAGAAGGAGAACCTGTGGCTAATGCAGCTCAAGTGGGAACAACAGGTATTCCTACTGCTCTAATGTCTAGTTTAGGAAGTCATAACTGGATAGTGGACACAAGGGCTACAAATCACATGGTACATCAGTTAGGCTTGCTTCACAAATTCAAAGAACTGTCTCAAATGGGTAAAAGTAAGGTACATCTACCTACTGGAGAGCAAGTGACTATCATTAAGATAGGAGAATCTCATATATTTTAGGACAAAACAATTGGAGAAGTCTTATATATACCTGAATTCAAATACAATCTATTATCAGTATCAAAGATCACCAAGGAATTACAATGTTGTGCAACATTCTTTCCTGACTTCTGTGCGTTTCGGGAACTCTCAAGTGGGAAAAGGTGATAGGGATTGGTAGAGAAGAGGATGGCATGTACATTCTGAGGAATAGAGGAGACTTACATCAACTCTCTGAAAATAAGGATGTCATCAGTCAATCATCTGTAAATAACATTTCAAGTTCAATAAGTGAAGCTAGTTCCAATAACATAATTAAGACTGTTGATTTACCTCTTTGGCATAGAAGACTAGGACATGCTCCTTTAAGAGTGTTGAGGAATATTGAAAGCTTGTGTAACTCTCCATTGAATAATCACATATGTTCTGCATGTCCTATTGCTAAACAGGCAAGACTACCTTTCAGTCTTAGTACTACATGTTCTGCTAAGCCTTTTAATCTTGTGCATGCTGATGTATGGGGCCCTTATAAGGTTCCCACACATGATGGTAGGAGATATTTTTTGACTCTAGTAGATGATTTCTCTAGATATACATGGCTCTTCCTAATGCCTACTAAGGCAGAGTCTGTTGTATTGCTAAAGGACTTCTTCATATATGTTAGAACTCAATTTGACTGTGGAGTGAAATGTCTCAGAACAGATAATGGTACAGAATTCTTCAATGATCAGGTGAATACTTTGCTCAAGGAGTGTGGGACTGTACACCAAAGTTCTTGTGTATATACACCGCAACAAAATGGTGTTGTAGAGAGGAGACATAGATATATCCTAGACATGGCAAGAGCACTAAGATTTCAAGCCTTTGTACCCTTAAGGTTTTGGGGAGAGTGTGTCTCCATAGCAGTATACCTGCTCAACAGATTGCCTGCTGTGTTGTTGAAAGGTAGGACACCTTTCTAGAAGTTGTTTAACAGGACTCCTTCACTACAACATCTCAGAGTATTTGGTAGCCTGTGCTATGCTACCAATGTCAAGAAGGGTGATAAGTTCAGTCCAAGAGCAATTCCAGCAGTCCACCTTGAATATTCCACAACTCCTTGGAGGCTAAGTCATAGAGATAATACCCTTTCTGAAAAACTCAGAAAGGGTATTATCTCTATGACTTAGCCTCCAAGGAGTTCTTTGTAAGTAGAGACACTGTCTTTCAAGAAGACATCTTTCTCTTCAAGCACACAAACAATGGTCTTTCTCCTATATTCCCTGTGGTGCAACTGGTTGAACCTTATCCTCCTGAGTCTTCTACTCTATCTGCTCCATTACATTCTCCTTCAAACTTCACTTCTGATGATGCTACTCAGTCTCTTTCATCATCTTCTGCAAGGGATCCCTCTCCTCAGCCAGTACAACTTAGAAGATCCTCAAGGGAATCAAGGCCTCCTGTATGGATGGGAGATTATATTGTTCAACAGAAATCCTCCTCTTGCCCATATCCACTGTCCAACTATGTGACATATGACCATCTCACTCCTGCCTACAGGGCTTCTCTAACTGCTTATTCAGCAATTATAGAACCTAAGACCTATGTTGAAGCCAATATTGATCCATTATGGGTGGATGACATGAGGTCTGAAATTTCAGCTCTTGAGAGCAACAACACTTGGAAAGTTGTAGATCTTCCTCCAGACAAAGTTCCTATAGGGTGCAAGTGGGTATTCAAGGTCAAGTACAAGTCCACAGGAGAAGTGGAAAGATATAAAGCTAGGCTGGTTGCCAAAGGCTACAGCCAGCAGGAAGGGTTGGACTACACTGAAACATTCTCCCCAGTAGCTAAGATGGTCACAGTCAGGTCTATAGTGGCTCTTGCTGCTGCTTCTCATTGGTCTGTGTTTCAAATGGATGTTCATAATGCTTTTTTGCAGGGAGATCTATGTGAAGAAGTCTATATGCACATTCCTGATGGCTTTTCAAGCCAGGGGAGTATCAGAAGGTGTGAAAGTTAAATAAATTCTTGTATGGACTTAAACAAGCTCCTAGATAGTGGAACATAAAGCTGACAGAAGCTTTAACAGATCTAGGATTTGTACAATCACACTATGACTATTCCTTGTTCACACACAAGAAGGGAGCATATTTGGTGATTGTACTTGTTTATGTTGATGATCTGTTTGTGACTGGCAATAATCTAAACTTGATTGAGAAGGCCAGAAAGGACTTGCTGAACAGGTTTAAGATGAAAGACTTAGGGGAATTGAAGTATTTCCTTGGCATAGAATTTTCAAGATCAGAGAAAGGCATCCATATGTGTCAGTGGAAATATGCACTTGAGCTGCTATCTGAGTCTAGCCTATCAGGAGGAAAACCAGCACTCACTCCACTGGAATTTAATCACAAGCTTACTTCCATAGAGTTTGATAAACTGTTCAACAAGGAAGGCTTATCTGATGACAGGTTGCTTGAAGATAGAAGTGGCTATCAAAGATTAGTAGGAAGACTGTTGTATTTGACCATAACTAGGCCTAACATAGCATTTGCGGTACAGGTTCTGAGTCAGTCTATGCATGCTCCCAAGCAATCCCATCTAGATGCTGCTATGAGAGTTATCAGATACATTAAGAACAACCCTGGTCTTGGCCTATTTCTACCATCAACTGGCAGTCAAAAGCTGGTTGCCTTCTGTGATTCAGATTGGGGAGCTTGTGTAGAGACAAGAAAGTCAGTTACAGGTTATGCTGTGAAGTTTGGAGATGCTTTAATCTCCTGGAATCAAAGAAGCAAGGAACAATTTCACGAAGCTCAACTGAAGCAGAATTCAGAAGCATGGCCACTACTGTTGCATAAATAAAGTGGTTGGTTGGATTATTTGAAGAGGTGGGAGTATCAGTCGAGCTTCCAGTTCAACTTCATTGTGATAGCAAAGCTGCAATTCAAATTGCAGCTCATCCTATTTTTCACGAAAGAACCAAACACATAGATATAGACTGTCATTTTGTAAGGGAAAAGATTCAAGAAGGGATTATTCAAACTCAGCATGTTGGTATAAGAGAGCAACTGGCGGATATCTTCACCAAGAGTCTATGCAGTCCACAACTTGATTACTTACTCTGCAAGCTGGGAATATAGAGTCTGCTTACTTCCCTCAGCTTGAGGGGGAGTGTAGAAGAAATAGCTGTACAGTCTAGTAGTTAATTTAATATTCTGTAGTTAGATGAAGTTAGTAGATAAAAGGGGTTAGTTAGTTAGTTAGTGAATAGTATAAATAGAAGTTAGTTATCTGTACAGTGGCTCAGAGAATCAGTTAGAACAGTTATCTTCTAATACAGAAAATGAAATTCTCATTTCATCTTCACCGACTTTCTTCTTCTTCTGCCATGGCTGCCTAGCTCAACATAATCTCTAACTTGTCCTTTGGGTTTGAAATAGGTTGATTTTATAAATAGTAAGAAATAAGAAATGAATGTAATGACTTTCATGTATCATAAGAAAATGGCATTTCTCGTTACGTTATTATTTGAACATGACAGATAGTGGATGGTGGCCACCTTTAACCGAATGGCTCGATTACTTTTGGTTCAAAAACGTGTGTGTGTGTGGGGTTGGGTTGGGGGGGGGGGGGGGAATTCAGTGAT
>NW_017670429.1:51228-68451 GCF_001879085.1 Nicotiana attenuata
GTGATTTTTTCTTAACACCACTAGAATAATTTATTTATTTTGCAAAAATTGAAAACCACCCCCGAAGTACTTTTCAGTTATTGAAAAAACTAAAAAACTTTGAAAACTAGCGCAACTTCAACTGAATGACTATGTATGAGAGATTAAAATGTAGTTCGGAATAATCTAACTGTTATAATTTTTATTATTAATTATTAAAAACAATATTGTAGAGTTGAATATTAATGGTTAGTAAGATGGAGGTTTGGACTCCCCTACTTGTGTCGACACCTACAAGTCAATGTCAACCAAACCTTTCTTAGAAAAATTAACATAAATAATCGTGCACTTAACCGTTTAAATTAAAAATAATCGACTGATATATAGCATATATATAATTTTGTATATAATATGTGTTTAATTGTATATAATTACCGTATAATTTATGTATACCGGCTAAGAAAAGTAAACAGTAAATCTGACCAATTATTTATAGAGATAATTTTATCAATGGTCATTGAACTTTTGTGTTTGTTACCCAAAAATCACTTTTCTTTTTTTGTTACGTAAAAATCATTCAACTTTGTGTTCATTACACAAAAGTCACTTTTATTTCTTTTGTTACACAAAAATCATTTTACTTTGCTCTAGTTATCACAAAAGTCATATTTTTACTTGAAAAGTCTATTATGCCATTGATATTATATAACTTTCATATTTATGTAATACCTTCTATATTATATACTATATAATATATTTTTACCTATGTATTTTATTTATAAATAGAATAACATAATATTATTTTATTTATTATTTTTATAATATATTCGTATATTTAATTTTTTTTAACTTTAATTTTCAAGATATATTAGTAGCATTATAAAACAAATTTTTTTAAGCAATTCTTTTTTTTTGTTTGAATTTAATTGGCCGACCAAAGTTGGTCGGTAATTTCAAACCAACTTTGGTCGGTATGCCCTTCCAACCTTCAAAATACCGACCACACGTTAATGGTCGCGTTTTGGACGGTTATTGGCCATTACCGACCAGCTTTGGTCGATTTTTTTGGACGGTTTTTCCCGAATTTCTAGTAGTATAATTTCCCAATAACCAATTGCCCAGGTAAATTCCCAAGAAAATATCCCCAGCTAAATTCNAAGGGTGTTCAAGGTCTATTTTATTAACTTCGGATTAACATACGATTTTTTTCTCATTTTCTTTGTTTGTTTACATGCGAATTTTCTCACGGAAATGTACATGCCGATTTATTTTTCTACTAATATATATTAAAGTTACTGACAAATTTAATAACGCAACTAATATATTTTGAAAATTAACGTTAAGAAAAAATTAAATATACCAATATATTATAAAAATAATAAATAATATAATATTAAGTTATTTTATTTATAAATAAAATACATAGGTAAAAATATATTATATAGTATATAATATAGAAGGTATTACATAAATATGAATGTGTATATAATATCAAAGGCATAATAGACTTTTCAAGTAAAAATGTGACTTTTGTGATAACTAGAGCAAAGTAAAATGATTTTGTGTAACAAAAGAAAGAAAAGTGACTTTTGTGTAATGAACACAAAATTGAATAATTTTTACGTAACAAAAAAAAAGTGACTTTTGTGTAACAAACACAAAGTTCAATGACCCATGGATAAAATTAACTCATTATTTATACAAAGACCCCCAACTTCTTATAGCAGGCCCAAACTGGCAAATTGTCAAATGCTAGATCCTAGATATTGTTTGTGTGTCCTACAATGAGTTGAAATGAGTTTCTAACATATCTCAAAGCTTGAAATGAGTATTTTTGTTACAAGCTTTGTGGCAGATTATCCATTTATGCTTTAATATGTCGACAAATCTATAAAGATTGATTAATTAAAGCAGTTGGTTGCTAAACGTTAGTTTAATACTCGTATGACGTGTCCAAATAAAACAGGCCACTTTAACTAGGACTGATAAATCGTGTAATATAGTAAGAAATGCAAAAATTAATTAAAGCGCCTAATATAAACTGTTGATCCCTTGTTATTTTAGTAAGCAATGTTTTGTTATGGATCATATAGGGAGAAAATTACAAAATATTCTGAACAATTCAATGAATCAGAGCACTGTGATAAAGATAAATGGATATTCGTCAACTCTAACATATGCTCACATGTATGTTTACATCCAACTAACACATAGGCGGATTTAAGATCTAAATATGATAAGTTTAAGATTCCGAGTTTTTAAACGTAATATTTGTATTAATTTAGGACTTTTCACATGTATGTTTATTGTTTATGTTCAAATTTGGGTTCAAATGAACTCACTCCCAGACAACACTCTAAACCCTCTATGTGCAAATAAAATAAAACATGCATAACTTATGTTTTTTTACCCTCCCATTCGCATAATATGACCCGTCACACGTGTGTATACAGTTAAATGTCCAAACGCTAAATTTTTGACGAGGGAAAATATAATATAAAAACAAAGAGGAGACGTGAATAGCATTACATTGGTCCATCAATACAATAGGGGAGAAGTCAGAATTGCAATGTGAAGTTGACTTTATTAGACATATTATATATTTCTCATAAACAAATGATCCGCATGTTTAAGTAAGCATAATTGGATGTCAAAATACCTCTTTGTAGATCAATTAGCTAATAAGAAATGATTAGACCATCTTGTTATTTTTTAACAATTTAATTAATGCCTATTTTAAATAATTATGGAGACAAGAATCATTCGAAGACTCTTTATGCTTATCAAAGGAAACCACCTCCTTCGATTTTCTAGAACTACTACATTTTTTTTTTTTTTGAAGAAAACTGCTGAGAAAGAAAGAAGATAACAAATTATAGTAAACCTTCTCTTTCCCACTTCAAAAATTGTGAGTTAAATGCGAAAGATTCATATAAATTAAAACGGAAAGAATATTATATTTTTTCTCTCTCATGCGCTCAGCGCACGTTAGATAAACGTACGCCGGCGTGGCCGCCATGGGGAAAGGGAGAGATCGTGGGTGAGGAAGACCAAAACAAACACCTGTTATACCTTTTGGAAGTACAGTAAGCTCTAAGACGCTGTATTGGGAAAAATTATATTTATATATAAAGGTGACGTGTCAAGACACGTGGATTGGTCAAATGGTCAAAGAATTGCAATTAGCCAAGAGTCATGAGGTGCAACAGGAGCGAGCAAAGAAAGAGGAAGAGGCACGGGCAATCAGACAAATAACTCAGCGCTCGTACCTATTTAAGTCATTTATATCTGAGAATCAGAAGGAATGAATCTGACAATGGAAAAGAGTACAGATACGGCATTTCATGGGTATTAAATGCTGAATACTTTAGAGAATATGTTTTAAATGTAATGATTGTGTAATGTAACATTCAATGTCTTTAATTACTCATAATAGCCTCATTATAAGAAAAACGTATATTTCCAAAGGTATCTATATAAAGGAGATGTATGATCAGTTGTAAGGACACGAAATACTATTGGAATAGACATTGGTTTATTTGTTTCTTTTGATTATCATCTTGCTATCCAGAATTACTTCATTTCATTTATTTTCTTGATTATCAGTAACCCGAGTTCTTCTAAATTCTAGCTTTGACTAAAATCTCATTTTTTTGGTTAAACATCTACATCAAACGCTATTATTCTTCTACAATTCAAAAACGAATTGATTATTCTTCTACAATTCAAAAACGAATTGATTATTCTTCTATAATTCACAAATCAAAAACGACTAAATCTTCTACAGTTCTTCTATATCAAACGCAATTATGTCCAAATTTCAGTAATACAAAGCAAAAAAAAAGAGAGCAGCAATTCCACCATTGACAACCATTAAAAAGCTTGAAAGCTTTGAATTCAAATTTGGGTTTTTAAAAATCATTATATGTTTGGATTGGGTGTTGTTGAAAATAATTGGGAATATTGTTTGGAGTTTATATCTCAATTTTGAGGGGTTTTGGTGAAGATTAGACTTGGTTTTGACTGAATTTCAGATTGAAACTCAAAGAAGAAGAAGAAGAAGAAGAAGAAGACGTATATTGCAGAATTGTAGAAAAATTGTAAATAAATTGAAGAACAATTGTAGACTGTTGTTTATTTATTTTTCTTTTATTCATTTACTTATTGTATGAAAGTTGAACAACATTGTATAAAAATTGTATTTAAGTGGATGATTTAGTACTGTTTTGGACAAAAATATGTATCAAAAATGTGAAACATACATTTCAGGGGAAGCATGTTGAGTCCAAATATGTACCCAGTTTATAGATATTTTGTAGATAAATTGTAGATTATTTGTATTCTGATTGTAGATGCTTTATTTTCTGTTTTCACAAATAAAAAAATGACTAAAACTTCTACAAATCTTCTGCAAAAAGCGCAATTATGTCGAAAATCCCAATTATGCTACAATGGAATGGGAATTGGGATATTAAAATTCAATGTACCCAGTTTGTAGATATTTTATCGATAAATTGTAGATTATTTGTATTCTGATTGTAGATGCTTTGTTTTCTGTTTTCATAAATCAAAAATGACTAAAACTTCTACAAATCTTCTGCAAAAAATGCAATTATGTCGAAAATCCCGATTATGCTACAATTCGGTGATTCTCCTATATGCTCTTGTTACTCTTTACGAAACTGCTATGCTAAATATGGGATCAAAAAAAATATGATGAAGGGATAGATCTTCTTAAGAAATTTTGTAGATAATTTGTAGAAACATTGAAATTCTGTATTTTCATATTAATGTTTCAAATGATATGTAGTTTTGTTGTAGATTAAATGTAGAAAATAAGCCATTGTGAGTCTTATTTGACTCATTCCTCACATTCAACCTATTTTACAAATTCACGCCTCTTTAAATACAATACAACCATACTTTCTTGAATTTAAATTTTTAGCAATATATATAACTTAAAAAACATCTTCTCCTCTGCACAAGTTAGCTCCAAAACAGACGAAATGGAATAACAAGCTCCCATCAAAACTTTTAACACAAAAACACAAAGCTCAAAAATAAATAAACAACAGTCTAAAATTTTTCTACAATTTCTGCAATATACGCCTTCTTCTTCTTCTTCTTCTTCGAATTTCATTCTGAAATTCAGCCAAAACCATGTCTAATCTTCACCAAAACCCCTCAAAATTGAGATATAAACTCCAAACCATATTCCCAATTATTTACAACAACACCCAATCCAAACAAATAATGATTTCTGAAAACCCAAATTTGAATTCAAAGCTTCATAGCTTTTTAATTGCTGTCAATGGTGGAATTGCTGCTCTCTTTTCCTTTCCTCTTATATTACTGAAGGAACCCGAAATCATAACCATCAAAAGTTATTGTTGTGTATGAAACTTTGAAGATTTGACTTCAATTTTGGCTGGTTGTAGAAGAAAAAACCTTGATTTTGGACGTTAATGGTAGATGATTTTAATTGTTTTTCTGGATTTAGCAGAGGGTTTCAATTGTTTTTCTGGTTTTTCTGGTTTCTGGGTGTGTGGTGATACGCGGGTGAGGGTGTGGGGTTGGGAGAGAGAAACGTGGGAGGATGGGGATTTGGAGGAATATACGGTACCGTAAATTTAGGAGTGATATAAGGTACAATTAATGTACAGTTAAAACACCTTATGGTATAGAATTGGTAATTAGGTATACTAAATGTAATTATATCCTATATGGCATAGGAATGTAAAAATTCCTTCACGATTTTGCTTTAGTTTATCATAAAATATTTTTATCTAATTATTTTAAATTTAAAATATATCAATTGAGACAAGGTTCTCCTGAAAACAGCCTCTCTGCCCCTCGGGGTAAGGGTAAGGTCTGCGTACATATTACCCTCCCCAGACTCCACTTGTGGGATTATACTGGACCGTTATTGTTGTTGTTGAGACATTAAATTATTTTGTATTTAAATTGCTCTAAATTTAAAATCTTATACTCCAATAATCATATCCTTATGAGTGTTAACGATTTTTTTGAGTCGATTCAATAGAAAAATTTCTTATCAGCATTTTGTCCCAAAAGTACATTTCTACGGCTTATTATCAGTTTTAGTACTTTTATCGAAACGTATAACTACTTATTTGTTAGATTAATTTTAGTACTTAGTATTCAGCTACTTTAAATCAGCTAAGCCAAACAGACCCAATATTTCTTTAATTTGAGACATAAGATAGTTATTCTAATTAAGTTATAGACTATAGGCGGAACTCCCTTAGAATAGGTTCTTCTCACCGGCTCAACCAAATAGCATACGTAATTATTCGAAGGAAAATAGAGGAAAGGATAAAGTAAACGTTGAATTGTCGAAGTAAGAAAAGTAAACTCGAGAGCCAGCTGATTAGCAAGTATTTATAAATGACCCTCTTTTTATTGGTTCACTAGAAAAATATAAAATATAAATCGCCCTCAAAGTTTGCTGAATTTGGTGCACAAGCTCGGAGAGATGTTATACCTTTCCATAATTATAGTGCACATCCTTTGGCATATAGCTTACTCCTATAGTATAATTTTACATAGTTTTCAAAAGTTTTAGAAAATCAAATTCAATAAATAAAATTCTAAAGTGTACCTCGACCGTTTTGGGGTACATGATAACGTCCCTGGTCTCTTATTGTGTCACCTCGACCCTGTTGATTGCTATGCTTCTTTTTTTTTGTCTATCTTTGTCACGATTCGAATTTCTCACCGTCGGGATCGTGATGACGCCTAACATTGCACTGCTAGGCAAGCCAACGTTAGAGTTATAACCACCTTTTTTCTTTACTTGTTATAATTAAAACTAAACAAAGCTAAATCAACAGAATTAAACGCGGAAGAACATAATTAACTGATCGTCTTTATACTATTAGCTGGGGAAAAACCCGAAACAAATACCACCCAGAAACTGGTGTCACAACTCACGAACTTTCTACAAATTACTACAAATACTGGTCTGAAAGAAAAGAATACATCTGTCTTGAAAGTAAATAAAACAGAGATATAGAAAGTAGAAGGGGACGCCAGGGCCTGCGGACGCTTGCAGGACTACCTTGGGTCTCCTGAATGCAGTAACAGCAACCGACCTCTCGATCAGCCACTACCAGCTCCAAAATCTGCACAGAAAGTGCAGAGTGCAGTATCAGTACAACTGATCCCATATATTGGTAAGTGCCGAGCCAAACCTCGACGAATTAGGGACGAGGCTACGACGGAGCATAAATAATATATCCTGCAACAGTATAAAATAAAGCAAGAAGAAAATACGGAATGAAATAGAGCATAAACTTGCATTAAAAAAATACGGAACCCAGTCTTTCTACTATTACTCAGCTATGACCGATCCTTAAGAGAGTTTCAACACCACAATAATGAATCTCAGCAGAAGAAGAATACATAACTAACAAATGATGCGGCGCACATCCCGATCCCACCATATAATCAATAACAGAATGAACATTCACCCTTATTACTCCTTGTTGCGGCGTGCAACCCAATCCTACCAGTCCACCCTTATTACTCCTCAATATGTCACCCTTATTCGTCATGTTGCGGCGTGCAACCCGATCTTCCATGTCCACCCTTATTACTCCTTGTTGCGGTGTGCAACCCGATCCACCAGACAATCACATTTCACTTATTCCTCCTTTTGCGGCGTGCGACCCGATCCCATCACATCAGCACTAATCACAAAACAAAGACAAGTATTTCATAAGTTAACTCAAATCCTCCACAACACTTATACCTCAAACCAACATAATGGATTACCACTACAATTATGAAACTTCATCAGTTAATACTACACAGCGAGACCAACCAAAGTGTAACATGAAGCACCAATAAACCAATGTAAACCAGCAATGTGATATAATGGAACTACGGAACAATTAATAACGTCAATAGAGAAACAACATTTAACAAGAAGCAATTAGACATGGAAACATCAATAAGCAAGTATCAATTAAGACATGAAAGCAATATATATTAGGAAACTGGGAAGGGAACATGATAAACAAGAAATTTGGCGACGCATAGGTGCTCGTCACCACACCTATACGCCACACATGGTATTTTACATAGCAAGCAAGTCGGGGATCCCTAGTCCCTCAAGTCAAGGTTAGACCAAACACTTACCTCAAGCCAACGGGTATTTC
The DNA here is from genome assembly GCF_001879085.1 of Nicotiana attenuata. NCBI lineage: Eukaryota > Viridiplantae > Streptophyta > Magnoliopsida > Solanales > Solanaceae > Nicotiana > Nicotiana attenuata. Next base: position 59,391 of record NW_017670429.1, read on the forward strand.
AAAGCTCAAAGACCGTTGTACCTCTCGATTCCACCTCCAATCCACTTGTATCTAATCATATTTAACTTAATAACATCAATTAACGCTAAAGAAACCAATTTTAATGCATAATTATAGATTTCCCAACATTTTTCCCAAAAAGTCAAAAATCGACCCTGGGCCCGCTTGGTCAAAACTCGAAATTCGGACCAAAACCCGATTACTCATTCACCCCCGAGTCCGTATATACAATTGGTTTTGGAATCCGACCTCAATTTGAGGTCTAAATCCCCGAATTTTGAAATTCCTAAACTCAACCCAAATACACCCAATTCCACCATGAAAAATCCTAGATTCTAGGATGAAATAGATTGAAAGAAATAAGTTAAGAATCATTTACCTATGATTTGGGGAAGAACTTGCCCTAGGAAAATCGCCTCTTGATGTTTAGGTTTTGAAAAATGGGAGAATGAATAAAAAATAACTTATGTTTTGAACGGCTGCAGATGCCGCATTTGCGACCTGAGCTTCGCAAATGCGAAGAACCATCGCAAATGCGAAGTTCCCCACACTTCTGCTGCCTTCGCAATTGCGAATGTAATGATCGAAATTGCGATCAGGGACCTCCGCAAATGCGACACACCCCTTCCCAGACTCTCTTCGCAATTGAGAGATATGTTCGCATTTGTGAACTCTGCTGGCCCATGCCTTCTTCGCAATTGCGATAAAGAGCTCGCATTGCCATGCCTGCTTTGCTCGCATTTGCGGAGCCAGATCTCGCAATTGCGAGATCAGAGGCCTGCAATAGATACCAGATACACCAGCAGTTCTCTAAGTTCCAAAATCACTCTGTAGCCTATCCAAAACTCATCCGAGACCTCGGGGCTCCAAACCAAACATGCACACAAGTCTTAAAACATCATAAGAACTTTCTCATGCGATCAAATCGCCAAAGTAACACCTAGAACCATGAATTCAACACCAAAACACATGAAATTTTCAAGATAGTTTCAAACTTTCTATTTTCTCAACCAAAGGTCTGAATCATATCAAATCACTTCCATTTTTCATCAAATTTCACATATAAGGTTTAAATATCATAACGGACCTGTATCGGGCTCCAGAACCAAAATATGGGCCCGATACCAACAAGATCAAATTTTTTGAATTATTGCATTTTCAGTCTTATCAAATTCTTCCAAAATTTATTTCTCGGGCTAGGGACCTCGGAATTCGATTTTGGGCATACGCCCAAGTCCCATATTTTACTACGAACCCTCCGGACTGTCGGAACACGAGTCCTGTTCCGTTTACCCAAAATATTGACCGAAGTCAACTAAAATCAACTTTTATAGGCAAAAATTATTATTTTCTTGAATTTTCACATAAAGGCTTTCTGGAATCGCGCCCGGACTGCGCACGCAAATCGAGGAGAGATAAAAAGAGGTTTTTAAGGCCTCGAAACACGGATTCGACTTCAAAAACAAGAGATGACCTTTTGGGTCATCACATTCTCCACCTCTAAAACAACCGTTCGTCCTCGAATGGACATAGAAAAGTACCTGAGTTTGTGAAAAGATGGGGATATCTGGTCCGCATATCGGACTCGGACTTCTAGGTAGCTGCCTCAACAGACTGACCTCTACAGTGCACACGAACCGAAGGGTAACTCTTCGATCTCAACTGTCGAACCTGCCGGTCTAGAATAGCTACCGGCTCCTCCTCGTAGGTCTAACACGTGGGATGGATCGCCGTGATGCTTTCGAAAATGGACACATGAAACATTGGATGCACTGCTGATAAACCTGGTGGCAAAGCAAGTCTGTAAGCCAACTCTCCCACTCGATCAAGGATCTCAAAAGGCTCGATGAACCTACAGCTTAGCTTGCCCTTCTTCCCAAATCTCATCATGCCCTTCATGGGTGACACTCGAAGCAAAACTTGCTCTCTGACCATGAATGCCACATCACGAACCTTACGGTCGGCATAACTCTTTTGCCTGGACTGAGATGTACGAAGTCTTTCCTGAATGATCTTAACCTTATCCAAGGCATCCTACACTAGATCTGTACCCAATAACCGAGCCTCCCCCGGCTCAAACCAGCCACCTGGCGATCGACACCGTCTACCATATAATGCCTCATAGGGAGCCATCTAGATGCGCGACTGATAGCTATTGTTGTAGGCAAACTCCGCTAACGGCAAGAACTGATCCCAAGAACCTCCAAAGTCAATAACACAGGCGTGGAGAATATCCTCCAAAATCTGAATAGTACGCTCGGACTGTCCGTCCGTCTGAGGATGAAATGCTGTGCTCAACTCGACCTGCGTACCCAACTCACACTCCACTGCCTCCAGAAATGCGAGGTAAAACTGTGTACCTTGGTCAAAAATGATAGACTCAAGCACACCATGAAGACGAACGATCTCCCGGATATAGATCTCAGCCAACCGCTCTAAAGAATAGGAAACTGCCACAAGAATGAAATGTGCTGACTTAGTCAGCCTATCCACAATAACCCATACTGCATCGAACTTCCTCTGAGTCCGTAGGAGTCCAATAACGAAATCCATAGTGATACGCTCCCACTTCCACTCAGGAATCTCAATCTTCTGAAGCAAACCACCAGGTCTCTGATGCTCGTACTTTACTTGCTGACAATTCGAACACCGCGCTACATATGCAACAATATCCTTCTTCATCCTCCTCCACCAATAATGATGCTGCAATTCCTGATACATCTTAGCGTCGCCCGGATGAATAGAATACCAGAAACTATAGGCCTCCTCTAGAATCAACTCACGAAGTCCATCCACATTAGGCACACAAACTCGACCCTGCATCGTCAAGACTCCGTCATCTCCAACTGTAACCTGCTTGGCATCTCCATGCCGCACTGTGTCCTAAGGACAAGCAAATGAGGATCATCATACTGTCGATCTTTGATACGCTCAAACAATAAAGACCGAGCGACTGTACAAGCTAAAACACGGCTGGGCTCAGAAAAATCCAACCTCACGAACTGATTGGCCAAAGCCTGAACATGCAAGCGATCTCACCGACTGGAATATACGCAAGACTACCCATACTAGCCGACTTCCTACTCAAAGCATCGGCAACCACATTGGTCTTCCCAGGATGATATAGGATAATGATATCATAGTCTTTTAATAGATCCAATCACCTTCTCTGCCTCAAATTGAGCTCCTTCTGCGTGAACAAATACTGAAAACTCTTACGATCCGTCAACACCTCACATGACACACCATATAAATAATGCCTCCAAATCTTCAGCGCATAAACAATGGCTACTAGCTCCAAGTCATGAACTGGATAATTCTTCTCGTGAATATTCAACTGCCGCAAAGCATATACAATAACCTTGCCATTCTGCAACAACACCGCACCAAGACCAATACGAGATAAGTCACAATACACTATATATGGCCCTGAACCTGTGGGCAACACCAACACTGGTGTCGTAGTCACAGCTGTCTTGAGCTTCTAAAAGCTCGCCTCACACTCGCCCGACCATCTGAACGGGGCACCCTTCTGGTTCAGTGTGGTCATCGGGGCTGCTATGGATGAAAACCCCTCCAGAAACCGACGGTAATAACCTGCCAAACCCAAGAAACACCGGATCTCTGTAGCTGATGTGAGTCTAGGAAAGTCCTTGACTGCCTCAATCTTCTTAGGATCCACCTGAATACCCTCTGCTGATACATCGTGACCCAAGAAAGCAACTGAACTCAACCAAAACTCACATTTCGAAAACTTAGCATATAACTGGTTGTCTCTCAGAGTCTGAAGAACGACTCGAAGATGTTGCTCATGCTCCTCTCGGTTGCGGGAGTAGATCAAGATATCATCAATGAAAATAATCACAAAGGAATCCAGATAGGGCTTGAACACCCAGTTCATCAAATCCATAAAAGCTGTTGGGGCATTTGTCAACCCAAATAACATCACTAGAAACTCATAATGCTCGTACCGAGTGCGAAAAGCTGTCTTTGGGACATCGAATGCCCTAATCCTCAACTGATGGTAGCCAGATCTCAAATCAATCTTCTAAAACACTTGGGCACCCTGAAGCTGATCAAATAAGTCATCAATCCTCGGCAATGGATACTTGTTCTTGATGGCAACTTTGTTCAACTGCCGATAATCTATGCACATCCTCATTGATCCATCCTTCTTCTTAACAAACAACACCAGCACACCCCAGGGCGAGACACTAGGTCTAATAAAACCCTTATTAAGCAAATCTTGCAACTGATCCTTCAATTCTTTCAACTCTGGCGGGGCCATGCGGTATGGCGAAATAGAAATAGGCCGAGTGCCCGTCAATATCTCTGTCGGGTGGCATCCCCGACAGGTCTACAGGAAATACCTCTGGAAACTCCCGAACAACTAGCACAGAATCCATAGAAGGAACCTCAGCACTAGAATCATGAACCTATGCCAAATAAGCCAAACACCCCTTCTCGACCATACGCCGAGCCTTCATATAAGAATAACCCTGCTAGTAGAAGAACCATGAGTCCCTCTCCACTCTAATCGAGGCAACCCTAGAAAATCTAAGGTCACGGTCTTGGCGTGACAATCCAATATAGCATGATAAGGTGACAGCCAATCCATCCCCAAAATGACATCGAAATCCACCATATCGAGAAGTGGGAGATTACACTAGTCTCAAGTCCCCCAATAACAACCACACACGAGCGATAAACACGATCTACAACAATAGGATCCCCTACTAGGGTGGACACATACACGGGAGAACTCAAAGAATCACGAGGCACAACCAAATATGAAGAAAAATAAGATGACACATAGGAGTATGTAGACCCTGGATAAAATAGAACTGAAGCATATCTACTACAAACCAGAACAGTACCTGTGATAACTACATCAGAGGACTCAGCCTCGGGCCATGCTGGGAAAGCATAACATCAGGGCTGGGCCCCACCACCCTGAACCTTATCCCTGGGATGACCTCCTGCTAGCTGGCCTCTACATCTAGTAGCCTGGCTTCCACCTCTAACGGCTTCACCTCCACCTCTAGCGGGCTGACCCTACCTCTGGCTCCCTGACCCCTACCTCTAGCTGGCTGGCAGACGGTGCTGGAATCATAGCATAAGAACTCTGCTGCTACGACTGAACACCCACTAATCTCGGACAGGTCCTCCAGACATGCCCATATTCACCACACTCAAAACATCTATATGAATATTGCGGTTGAGGAAATTGAGACTGACCTTGACGGGCCGGCTAACCGCGATAATAACTCTGAAGAGGAGGTGCTCTGATGGGAGCTGGCGGTGCACTATATGTTGGCTGCCCTGAAGGAGGTACATAAGGACCATGACCCCCTGAAGCTCCATGGGATGCCTGAAGCGCTGAATGAAACGGCCCGGGATGATGGCCTCTACCAAAAGTACCTCGACCTCTAGATGAGGTCCCACTGAATCCACTGGAGTGACGAGGCCTCTTGTTAGACCCCTGACCACTCCCCTGAGTTAAAACCATCTCAACTCGTCTGGCCACATTGGCTACATCCTGGAAAGAAATCTCACTCCCTGTCTCCTTAGCCATCTGCAATCTGATAGGCTGAGCATGTCCCTAAATAAATCTCCCCGCCCTCTCTCTCTCTGTGGGAAGTATAAGAAGGGAATGACGGGCCAAATTCACAAATCTAGTCTCGTACTGAGTGATGGTCATAGAACCCTGCTGAAGGCACTCAAACTACCTCCGATAGTCCTCTCTCTGAGTGATAGGAAGATACTTCTCCAAGAATAGCTGCAAGAACTTATCCTAAGTGAGAGCGGGTGACCCAGCTAGTCTGGCTAAACAATAATCCCTCCATCATTTCTTGGCGGAACCTGACAGACGAAAGGCAACAAAGTCAACCCCATTGGTCTCCACTATCCATATGTTTCGTAGAACCTCGTGACAATTATCCAAATAGTCCTGGGGATCCTCTGAAGATGTACCACCATAGGTAGTAGTGAAAAGCTTGGTGAACCTGTCCAATCTCCACAAGGCATCATAAGACACGGTTGACCCGTCACCGATCTGTGCTACAATACCCGGCAGGACTACCCTAATTGCTGAGCTGCTAGAGTCTGAAACTAGGGAGTCACCTGCTTTGGAGTGTGAGTAGGGGGAGTGTGTGCTCCTCCCCAGCTCGAGAGATGGCTGGTGCTACAGGAAGTATGCCAGCCTGAGTAACACTTTCCATAAGGCCCACTAGACGGACCAAAGCATCCTAAAGTACCTGGGTAGCTATGAACCCCTCTAGAACTTGAGCTGGCCCTGCTGGAACGGTCTGGGCCTAAACCTCATCATCAAACTCTACCTGAGGCTCCGCGCTGGTGCTACTGCTCGAGCTCTAGGCTGTGCCCTGCCCCTGCCTCGGCCTATAGCATGGCCTCGGCCTCATCCTCTGCCCCTCGTAGAAGTTGCCACTAGAGGCTCGGGCTGCTGATCAGCTGATGAAGCGGTACGTATTCTCGCCATTTGTGAAAGAACATAGTAGAGAGTTCAATTAGCATTGAGAGATCAAACCGCACGATAGAGATGAATATAAGTGAAATTGTTCCTAATTCTGTAGCCTCTAGGGGAAAAGCACAGACGTTTCCGTACCGATCCCTCAGACTCTACCAAGCTTGTCCATGAATTGTGAGACCTAGGCAACCTAGTGCTTCTGATACCAACTTGTCACGACTCGAATTTCCCATCGTCGGGACCGTGATGGCGCCTAACATCGCACTCGCTAGGGAAGCCAACGTTAGAGTTATAATCACATTTTCCCTTTACTTGTTATAATTAAAACTAAACAAAGCTAAATCAACAGAATTAAACGCGGAAGAACATAATTAACTGATCGTCTTTATACTATTAGCTGGAAAAAAATCAAAACAGATACCACCCAGAAACTGGTGTCACAACTCACGAACTTTCTACAGATTACTACAAATATTGGTCTGAAAGAAAAGAATACATCTGTATCGAAAGTAAATAAAATAGAGATATAGAAAGTAGAAGGGGACGCTAAGGTCTGCGGACGCCTACAGGACTACCTTGGGTCTCCTGAATGCAGTAACATCAACAGATACCAGATACACCAGCAGTTCTCTAAGTTCCAAAATCACTCAGTAGCCTATCCAAAACTCACCCGAGCCCTCGGGGCTCCAAACCAAACATGCACACAAGTCTTAAAACATCATACGAACTTGCTCATGCAATCAAATTGCCAAAATAACACCTAGAACCATGAATTCAAACCAAAACACATGAAATTTTCAAGATAGTTTCAAACTTTCTATTTTCTCAACCAAAGGTCCGAATCACATCAAATCACTTTCGTTTTTTCACCAAATTTCACAGATAATGTTTAAATATCATAACGGACCTGTATTGGGCGCTGGAACCAAAATACGGGATCGATACCAACAAGATCAAATCTTTTGAGTTATTGCATTTTCAGTCTTATTAATTTCTTTTAAAAATTCATTTCTCGGGCTAGGGACCTCGGAATTCAAATTCAGGTATACGCCCAGGTCCCATATATTACTACGAACCTTTTGGGACCGTCGGAACACGGGTCCGGGTCCGTTTACCCAAAATTTTGACTGAAGTCAACCAAAATTAACTTTTAAAGGTAAAAATTATTATTTTCTCGAATTTTCACATAAAGGCTTTCCGGAATCGCGTCCGGACTGTGCACGTAAATCGAGGAGAGATACAAGGAGGTTTTTAAGGCCTCGGAACACGGATTCGACTTCTAAAACAAGAGATGACCTTTTGGGTCATCACACTTTTGTTGGGTTGTCGTGCTATCTAAGGCGATGCGGTAGCATTTTTAGGACGTGCGATGTTCTCCCCATATGCTGAATATCTCCCAAGGTGTTTGGAAATTGATCACTTGGTATAGGCTGGAGGGGACGGCTCTCATGGGATGTACCCATGGTCGTCCTACTATGGCATTGTATGCGGTGGCCTGGTCCATGATGTGGAACGTTGTCTCCAGAGTTATGTCGCCGACTAAGATGGGAAATGTAATTTCACCCGATGTCCGTTCAACTACACTATTAAAACCGATTAGTGTAATGCAGCGTGGCACTATCTTGTCCTCGAGTATCATCTGGGCGAGGACTAAGGGATGGATAATGCATGCTCCACTCCCATTGTCTACCATGATACATTTGACATCAATATATAAAATTCTTGAAGTAATGACGAGATCATCAGTGTAAGTGAAAGTCAAACCATCGGCGTCTGACTCGTCGAAATGATACTTTCTTCGAGTCTGTCATACCGTTCGTGGGTGATAGATCTTTTGTGCTTGTGAGTGGCAGTGAATTTAACGCCGTTGATGGAGGCATCGTAGCTGCCTCCAATGATTATGTTGATGGTGCGAGCCGGTGACGGCGGGTTCGGTGGACCTTGGCGTTCACGATCTTTGCCGAAGTTGTTTCTCCCCTTGTCGCTCAGCAACTCTTTGAGGTGTCCTTGCTGCAACATGTTCACAATCTCTTGCCTGAGGGCGATGCAGTCTTCTTTCTTGTGTCTGCGTTCCTGGTGGAATTCGCAAAGGGCATCGGATTTTCTGGTGCTCAGGTCGGACCTCATCTTTGGCGGGCACTTCACCTTCGTTTCAAGTTTCTCCAGGGCATATACTATTTCTGTAGGTGACCCATAAAAATTATGAGCGGACAATAGAGGGGGCATACCTCTTTCGCTCCAGTGAGTCCCAGTCCTTGGCCTAGATGGGCCATCATCATAGCAGAAGGAAGACGAGGCGGGGGCCCTAACATATGGCTGATATCGTTCCCTATTTGATGGTGAGACCGGATGATCCCTTTTTAGACGAGGCGTATCATACGTCCGTCTTTTCTTTTTTATTGTTGATACATGTTGTTATCTCTGTTTGGGTTGATTTATATGATTTCTGAGAGCCCGAGGGATTAGAGAAGCCGGTAACTGTGATAGGGCTTGAGTGCTGAGCTTTGAGTTATATGAGTGTATATGGATCGAGTTGCACGCCGCAACGAGCCTCAAGGCTCTCTCTCTCTATAT
>NW_017670429.1:68471-77625 GCF_001879085.1 Nicotiana attenuata
TCTCTCTCTCTATATATATATATATATATATATATATATATATATATATATATATATATATATATATATATATTGGATCGGGTTGCACGCTGCAACGAGCCTTAGGGCTATTTATCTAAGGAGCCACTCCGAAGTCTGTACACCCCTGTGAGCGCAGGTACCTATTGAGTGTGAGTACTGAAGGCTGAGAGTAGAGTGATTGAGCTGTTGAGATGAGTTGAGTGACCTTTGCCCTGAGAGGCTGTACTTGCTTTCACTTGTTGTTGCACCTAATTGATGCCTGTCATTGTTGTGAAATTTCTGGAAGAGTTATACCCGGTTTACTTGAACTTGAATTTATATATAAAGCATGTCTATTCCTTACTGAAGTTTACTGAATTGTACTGTACTTGTATAGCTCGTCATTGCTTCTCAGTTCCTTATTAGTTTCTGTTACTTACTTAGTTGGAAGTACTCACGTTACTCCCTACACCTTGTGTGCAGATCTAGGTGAGACCGATCGCAGAGGGTGTTGATCTCGTGCGTGGTTGACTATCGGAGACTTACAAGGTAGCTATCGACGTCCGCAGTCCTTGTCTCTCCTTTTTTTGTTATCTATTTCTTCTCTGTTATTGCATTTGGCACAGACTATGGTAAACTCTGGTTCTAGACTAATTGTAGATGCTCAAGACTTAGTGATACCCCGATGTTGGGCTATTATTCCGAACTTATATTTTGGTTTTACCCCGTTGTTATGTAAACTCCGAGTATTTTTAAATGTCTTAACTCATTTTTGTTAAATGTTGAAATTGTTTTGAAAATGTTAGCTTGCCTGGTACAACGATTGACGCCATCACAACGGGTTAGGTATTTGGGTTGTGACAAGTTGGTATCATAGCCTTGGTTACATAGGTCTCACGAGTCATGAGGTGGTTTAGTAGAGTCTTGTGGATCGGTACGGAGAGATCTGTACTTATCTTCGAGAGGCTGCATAACCTTTAGGAAACTTCACATTCTTGAATTCTTATAGTGTGAACCTGCTGATTCTGGTACTAAACTTCTGTTATTCTATTCTCTCACAGATGGTGAGGACACACGCAACTGGTCAGGATGGACAACCACCAGTACCACCAGTCAGGGTCGCGCAAGGCCGAGGTAGAGGCCGTGGTAGAGGTAGGGGTAGAGCTCTCATAGCAGCTAGGGTAGCACCTATAGATCCACCAGTTGCCTTAGTTCAGGATCAGGTCCTTGTTGTGGATGCACCAGCGGGACCGGCTCAAGCACCAGTTGTGCCCATTGTTATTCCAGGCCTTCAGGAGGCCTTGGCTCAGATCTTGACCGTGTGCACCAGGATTGCTCAGGCGGTCTCTATTCCGGCCGCAGCAACCACTTCTCAATCCGGGGAGGTACTCAGATTCCCGCCGCCCGCACACCCGAATAGGTGATGTAGGGGCTCCAGACACCGGGGGTACCACCAGCCCAGCCGGTTGCAACTGCTCAAAACTATGTGGTTCCTGTCATGCATGATAATAAGTAGCGTAGATTAGAGAGGTTTGGGAGGCTCCAGCCTCTATCATTTAGTGGTACAAAAGGCGAGGATATCTTGCGTTTCTTGGACAGATGTCAGAGGATCCTCTGTACAGCAGGTATTCTGGAGACTAGTGGGGTCTCGTTCACTACTTTTAAGTTCATTGGAGCTGCCTTCACTTGGTGGGAGGCGTATGAGAGGCGTAGGCCAGTTGGTGCAGCGCCACTTACATGGCAGCAGTTCATCACTCTCTTCTTGGAGAAGTATGTGCCGCAGTCTCGCAGAGAGGAGTTGCGCAGGCAGTTTGAGCAGTTGCGTCAGGATAATACGCCGTACGAGATGAGGTTTTCTGAGTTGGCCCGTCATGCGGTTTAGTTAGTTCCTACTGATAGGGAGAGGATCAGGAGGTTTATTGATGGCCTCACATTTCAGCTACGAGTGCTTATGACTAGAGAGAGGGTGATCGGTGCTACTTTTGAGGAGGTTGTTGACATTGCCCGGGAGATAGAGTATGTCCGCTGCCAGGAGTGGGTTGAGAGGGAGGCCAAGAGGCCTCGTGGATCAGATAGTCTTGGTGATGTTCCTTCTGGAGGTCAGTTCCACCATGGCAGAGGTTGTCCTTAGAAACATGCTCAAACGGCTCACCTAGTCCACTGTAGTGCATCATCTGGCCATGGTTCTGACAATTCACATTAGGGCCACTCATCTCTCAGTGCCCTACCTGCTCAGAGTTCGTCCCGTGCTCCATTGTGTCAGGGCTCATCTATGCCAAGTCCTTCTACCAGTTATCCCGGTGCTTAGGGCTCCCTTCAGTCCCCACCACCAGCACCTGGGAGTTGCTACGAGTGTCAAGAGTTTGGTCATATCAGGAGGCAGTATCCCCGCCTAGTGGGAGGTCTAGCTTAGCAGCAGAAGGGTCAGCCTTCGACTTCAGACCAGTTACCTCACCACCCACTCAGCCAGCTCGGGGTGGAGCTCAACCAGCTAGGGGTTTCCCTAGAGGGGGAGGCCGATCAGATGGCGATTAGGCTCGTTTGTATGCACTCCCTGCCAGACCAGATGTCATTGCTTCAGACACAATGATCACATGTATTATCTCAGTATGTCATAGAGATGTTTCTATATTATTTGATCCTGGTTCCACTTATTCATATGTGTCATTGTATTTTGCTCATTATCTGGACATGCCCCATGAGTCTCTAGTTTCACCTATTTATGTATCTATGCCGGTGGGTGATACTATTGTTGTGGACCGCGTATACCAGTCGTGTGTAGTGAATATTGGGGGACTAGAGACTAGAGTTGATCTGTTGCTACTTAGTATGGTTGATTTTGATGTGATATTGGGTATGGATTGGCTGTCTCCCTATCATGCTATTTTAGACTGTCACGCTAAGACTGTGATGTTGGCGATGCCGGGTTTGCCACGGATTGAGTGGCGCAGTTCTTTAGACTATGTTCCCAGTAGAGGGATTTCATACTTGAAGGTCCAGCAGATGGTTGGGAAGGGTTGTATTTCTTATTTGGCCTTTGTGAGGGATGTCAGTGAAGAGACCCCTACCATTGATTCTGTTTCGGTGGTGTGAGATTTTTCGGATGTGTTTCCTGCAAATCTCTCGGGCATGCCGCCGGACAGGGATATTGGTTTTGGTGCCGGCACTCAGCACATTTCTATTCCACCATATCGTATGGCACCGACGAAGTTGAAGGAATTGAAGGAGAAGCTTCAGGAACTCCTTGATAAGGGGTTTATTCGGCCTAGTGTGTCGCCTTGGGGTGCACTAGTTCTATTTGTGAAGAAGAAGGATGGCACCATGAGAATTTGCATTGATTACAGGCAGTTGAACAAAGTCACGATCAAGAAAAAGTATCCCTTGCCTCGTATTGGTGATCTATTTGACCAGCTTCCGAGAGCAAGGGTGTTCTCCAAGATTGATTTGTGGTCAGGGTATCACCAATTGAAGATTAGGGACTCAGACATTCTTAAGACAACTTTCAGGATCTGTTATGGTCATTATGAGTTCCTTGTGATGTCTTTTGGGCTGACCAACGCCCCAGCAACGTTCATGCATTTGATGAAAAGCGTGTTCCGGCCTTATCTCGACTCATTCGTTATTGTGTTCATTGATAATATCCTGGTTTACTCTCGTAGACAGGAGGAGCACACCCAGCATTTAAGGGTTGTATTGCAGCGGTTGAGAGAGGAGAATCTTTATGCTAAGTTCTCCAAGTGTGAGTTTTGGTGCAGTTCACTGGCGTTCTTGGGACATGTGGTGTCCAGTGAGGGTATTCAGGTGGACCCGAAGAAGATAGAGGCGGTTCAGAGTTGGCCCAAACTGTCCTCAGCTACAGAGATTCGGAGCTTTCATGGTTTAGCTGGTTATTACCATCGGCTCGTGCAGGGTTTCTCATCTATTGCATCGCCCTTGACCAAATTGACCCAAAAGGGTGCTCCTTTCAGGTGGTCGGACGAGTGTGAGGAGAGCTTTCAGAAGCTCAAGACTGCCTTGACCACAACTCCAGTTCTAGTTCTACCATCAGCTTCTGGTTCTTATACCGTATATTGTGATGCTTCTCAGATCGGTATTGGGTGTGTTTTGACGCAGGAGGGTAGAGTGATTGTTTATGCTTCGCGTTAGTTGAAGCCTCATGAGAAAAACTACCTCATTCATGATTTGGAGTTGGCTGCCATTGTTCACGCATTGAAGATTTAGAGGCACTATCTCTATGGTGTGTCTTGTGAGGTATTTACTGATAATCGTAGCCTCCAGCACTTGTTCAAATAGAAGGATCTCAATTTGAGGCAGCGGAGATGGTTGGAGCTGCTAAAGTACTATGATATTACTATTCTGTACCACCCGGGAAAGGCCAATGTGGTGGCTGATGCCTTGAGTAGAAAGGTAGTGAGTATGGTGTTGATACCCAATTTTTCTCTCATATTAAATTGTATATATATAATTTCAAAATGGTATATTTGCATCATCATTTAGTTTATAAACCTATACAAGCATTTTACATAATTTTCCATAATTTTTAAAGGTTTTAAATCAATTTCTTTCTGCATTTTATTGTATAAATATCCAATAATTATCCTTCAAATTATTTTTATGGTGATTTAATCATCCACTCATCATTTACACCAACATGTATGTTTTGAAATATTTTACTGCATTTTTTATTATTACCTTTGCATTTTTTAGGCTAATTGCACATTTTTGCAACAATAGCCTATATTCATGTAAAATTACATTATTTATGCCAAAACAACCTTTTATATTTTTTACAAGGTCAAGTTATTCTTTTCAATCATTTTAGTGCACAAATAATATTTTTGTTATTTACTAATTACTTTTATAAATTATTTATTAATAAAATATTAGGTATTTAAATAATAGCCTAATTTAAACCTATTTTTGGACCTAAAATTACCCAAACCTCAGCCCAATTACCCCATACACTAGCCCAATTACCCCAAGCCCAAACCATACCCAACCCGATCGCTACCCATACCCGCCCAGCCTTCTAAAATCCTGGTCGTTGATCTCCAAGATCAACGGCCCACAACCAATCCCCCATCTTATTATCTAACCCCCCAGAAACCCTAACCCCATTTCCCATTACCCGTCGCCCTTGAACTGTCTCAACCTCCCCTTCTCTCCCTGTCAAACCCTAGCCGCCGTAACCCCTAATCTTCTCCGATTCCGGCTCAAACATGGAATCAATCCATGATCTACTTACCTATTTTGTGATACTCTATCATTATACGCATGTTTTTGGCATCACTTAGTTCTTGCCAAAAACGGGCCGATTTACTTTGATTCTGTGAAGATCTGGACGAACTTTCGTCTCTATACATGTTATATTGAACGGTCCTTGCATTTTTGGTCTGATTCAAGGCGTCAGTCTCAACTAGGGTTAGAGATTTTCCCTTATTCTTTACTGATTTCTGGTTGATACTCTTCCCTTTCTTGTGTTTGGCTGATATTTTCCTTATTTTTGTTTAACCCGCTGTATTTTTCCTATTTTTCGATTTTATTTACCTTAAAACGAACTCTAATTGATTTTCATATGCTATTTTCCTTATTCTCTGTTGAGCCTGTTGTATTCCCTTATTTTGAGTGCTACTTGATTCCCACATGTCACTTTTTGTCCCTTGTTTAAATCACTGAACTTCCTTATTCTATGTGTTAGTTGCCCTAAAATTGATTCTGGCATATTTTTCTTTTCTGTATTTGATTTTTACCGTGTTTCCTATTTTATGTATGAAATATGCTACTATATAAACCCCTCTCATAAAACCCCTTTAACAAGGATTTTGAATCTCTGGATCCTTGCTTTGTTTTCACTACTCTCTTCTCCTACTCACTCACTGGCACACTCAAATGCTCACAAAACTATTGAATAACCTCCTTCGGTGCAAGCATTGCTCGGAGCCCATTCTCGAGGCTCTTGTGAACTCTAAAGCATCGGGGATTTGGGGTTTTTGTTACTACAATCTGCATTATTTTAATTCTGCTACTAGTTAGTGTTTAAACCTTCATAATATTTAATTTCTTTCCTTCTTTCTACACCATTATCTGAACTTTGATTCAACTATGATGGTGTTCATCTTTATCATTCTGTGTTAATTGATGCATGAGAATAGTCTACTTTTCATGTCATGCTTCACTATAATCTGCACTATGTTATCTCTATCTCCTAGGATTACTTCTATACCCTGTGGCATCTTAACATGTTAATCTGGACTTCAGTATTGTGGTGGTATGCTGTTTTGCATGTCGTGTTTAGATGATGCCCTAGCTCTATAAGAACCCCTTACTTAAATGAAGTTTTAATGAGTCTTGTGTATATTGGAGTGTTTTAAGACCTGTTTAAACTTGTTTCATGCTGTTCTGGATTTCCAATTCTATCTTCTAGAACTTTTGTGATAACATGTTTCCCAATATGTCTTGGTCCATCTGTTGCTCTCTGAAACTTGCACAAGTGCCAAAGACAAGACAAGCTCAGGCAAAACAGGCCCGGTGCGGCCGCACACCACTTTGTGCGGTCTGCACTAGGAGATTTAGAGAGGTGGATTTTCAGGCCAAGAGGCAGTGTGGCCGCACTACCATTTTGTGCGGTCCGCACTAAGACCAACGCGATCGCAGTTCATTCTCTCAGTCCGTAGTGAGGAGAATCAGAGAGTTGAAATTTCTCAGTGTCAAGCCAATGCAGTCCGCGGTCCATTTTATGCGGACTGCACTAGAAGCCTCCGCGGCCACAGTCCATTCTCTGCGGTCCGCGTTGCCAAGGTTCAGAGAGCTGTTTTCCAAGCCCAAAGCCCTAGTGCGGACCGCGGTCCATTTTGTGTTGTCCGCACTAACCCCGCAGGGGCATTTTTGTCTAGATTTTTTAGCCTAGTATAAATAGCTTCTTTTCTCATTTTTAGGGTGTCAGATATTGTAATTAAGAAGCTGTGCTCGTGGGTTCGACTTTCTAAGCCATTTTGGGCAATTTTAGCTACTTTTAATCATTGAATCTTTGTGTTTAACTTAGTGATTAATTAATATGAGTTTTTCTTCATCTATTTCTTGCTTTTCTTCTCTAAATATGAGTAGCTAGACCCATAAGCTAGGGTTGTGGCTCAACCCTAGTGTGGGTAATTGATGGGTCTTGTAATTTAGGGCTAAATTGACTATGGGTGTTTGTTATTTGGGCCAATTTCATGGTTAATTTCTGAATTAGTGGTTGCAAACACTAGTTTGTGTTGAGTTGACTTGAGCTCTTCTTGAGAAAGAGAGCCTAAGTCTCCGAAATTGGTCCAACAATGAATTGGGGCGCACTCAAGAGATTGATAGCCCCAATTAAAGGGTTAAACCTCGAGAGAGTAACACCCGAATTGAACCCTAGTTGCTTGTGCAAATTTGCATACCCAGTTGGTCTTGAGAAAGCCAATTCGGGTAAAGTCACTCAAACCACCGAGAGGTGTAGAGTGGGTAAAGTCGTGCAACGGTTATATCATACTCCCCAATTATGTCAAACATGCCCTAGATTCAAGTATCCGTCAATTGACCACCTAGGCGGAAGTCACTACCCTAGTACCTTTTAAACCTATTTGAACAACATGTAGCATTATAACTCTTAGCAAAATTTAGTTGCAATTACCATTTGTAGTTTGATAATAGTAGAAGTAAACAAAAACCCCAAAAATGAATAGAAGTGTAATTAAGAACACATATGCAAATCTACACTAGATAGATACTCGATTCCAAATTCTAGCTCTCAGTGGATATCGATCCCGATCCTAAATCGGGTAAAAGCTGCTCCGACCCTCTCTCGTTACTTAATTAGTAGTGCGGAGTAGTCCGCGACCACTTTTTGGCGCTGTTGCCGGGGAGCTAACGATATTGGCTATCTATTTAGTTAGATTTGTATTTTGTTCTTCTTTCCTTCTTGTTACTAATTTGTTTGTGTCAATACTTAAGGTACCAAAATGTCATTAAGTGCTAATGGCCCTCTTGGAAATGTGAATGCGGGGGTGGAGGTAGATGACATTGGAGATGAAGAGGTGCCTCTTGTACCCTAAGGACAACGTAGAGGCCGTCAGGCCAATGCAAATGACAATATTCCAGACCCTCCTCCGCCACCTCCAAGAGTGGCTCCTAGATTTCTTCCCAACCAAGGCTATACGAGTGCAATTGTTCCACCCCAGATCCGGGCGGGCAATTTTCAAATTACCAACGTGATGCTGACATTGTTGGAGCAGCGTGGGTACTTCACGGGTGCTCCTACTCAAAATGCCTACAAACATCTCAAGGGGTTCGTGGATACCTATTGGGGGAGCAAGCAAACCAATGTGTCCGAGGATGCACTTCAATTGAGCTTTTCCCTTTCTCTCTTAGGGGGAAAGCATTGGAGTGGCTTGAGCGACTTCTCAACCATTCCATCACAACTTGGGATGAGTTGGCGGATAAGTTCATTGCCAAATTCTTCTCACTAGGGCACATGGCAGCACTATGGGATGAGATCTTAGCCTTCAAGCAGGAGCCCACCGAACCATTGCATGAGATTTGGGAGCGATATAGAACTATGGTAAAGGAATGCCCCAACAATGATATGACTGAGGCGATGATACAACAAACCTTCTTTCGGGGCATCAATACAACAAATCAATGCATAGCGAACCAATTGGCTGGGGGTAATTTCATGAAGCTGCCTTATGAGAAGGTTGTGAGATTCTTGATGAAATGGCTAACACATCCTCGCTTGGCAAAGTAGAGCCAATGTGCCTCAGGGTGACCCCACGGTTACTCATTTGCACAAAGAACTACATGACCATGGACAGGCAATAGCAGAACTTACAACAACAATGGACCAATTAGCAAAGGCACAGTTGCAACAAGTCCAAAATCCTCGCCAAGTGAATGCTATGGAGGGTGTTAACATGCTAGTGAACCAAAGAAGGCGAAGAGGTCAACAGAACCAAGGGAATTCGGATCAATTTGACAATGATGGTAGTGGATTTCAAGATGATGGCTATGATGAGCAAAATGAAGAGGTACAATATGTGAACAATTATCAAGGCCAAAGAGGAAATTCTTCCAACCAACAACAACAATGGCGATCCCAGGGCAATTGGGGTAACCAACAACAAGGCAACAATAATTG
>NW_017670429.1:79534-107680 GCF_001879085.1 Nicotiana attenuata
AAAGAAGAGAATTTTCACAAGGTTTGGCACTCCTCGGGCAATTATTAGTGATGGAGGATCGCATTTTTGTAATAGAGCTTTTGGTGCCTTGCTTTCCAAGTATGGTGTCAAGCACAAAGTGTCTACGCCTTATCATCCTCAAGCAAGTGGCCAGGTTGAAGTGTCTAATAGGGAGATCAAGAGCATTTTGTCCAAAACTGTCAATGCCAATAGGACCGATTGGTCTAAAAAGTTGGATGATGCTCTATGGGCTTACCGGACCGCTTTCAAGACTCCAATTGGTATGTTGCCGTACCGGTTGGTGTTTGGGAAAGCATGTCATATACCAGTGGAATAGCATAAGGCCATGTGGACCTTGAAGAAGTTGAATCTTGATTGGGATATAGCTGCTAATCTTCGGATGGAGCAACTCAATGAGCTTGATGAATTTAGGTTCCATGCCTACTCTAGTTCATCCCTATATAAGGATAAAGTGAAATACCTTCATGACAAATATACTTGGGGCAAGGAGTTCAAGGTGGGAGATTTGGTGCTCTTATTCAATTCTCGACTAAGGTTGTTCCCGGGAAAGCTGAAGTCAAAGTGGAATGGACCATTTGAAGTAGTGTGTGTGACCCCATTTGTTGCTCTTGATTTAAAGAAAAAAAGTGGGGAAGTTTTTAGAGTGAATGGGCATAGGGTCAAGCACTATTTGGGGAAGTTTGATGATAGCCATGTGGTGACTCTTGTTCATTTCAAATGATTGGATGGTAACATGCGTCGTGCCGCGACGTTAAATCAGGCGCTTCTTGGGAGGCAACCCATGTGTTTTTCTTCTTCTTTTTATTTTGATTTTCATTGTTGTGTAGGATTGATTTTTGGGCTAACTGGTTGTGAGATGTTACAGGATTGAGTTGATGCAGTGCAGGACATAGTGGAAAAATATGATCAGGTCTCTGAAGTTGTTAGTGCGGCCACAGTCCATTCTGTGTGGACCGCACTGAAGAAAATGTGAAAATACAACTCTCTGAAGTTTACCACTGCGGCCGCACTACATTTTGTGCGGTCCGCAGCGGACCTCTGCGGCCGCAGTCCATTTTATGCGAACCGCAGAACGTTTCCTTCTCAAGCTTGAATCAAGTTGTGCAGTGCGGACCGTGGTCCATTTTGTGCGGTCCGCACTGGTTGGTGAGACTGGGCCCCAGGTCCTTTTCTATAAATATGGCCTGGGGCCCTCCTTTTACCCTTTTCGAACCTTTGCATCTCAAACATAGTAAAGCAATGTTCATCCTTCAAATTGCTCGTAATTAATCATCTGGACTTGTTAATCTTCTTCCCATCTCATATCTGGTAACTAAATTTCAAGTTAATTACATTAATTTTTGTTATTTTCTTTTTTCTTTTTGTTTTTCTTAGCTTTTATTTCTCTTCCTCCCGTATATTTCTTCATTGTTTAGGTTAGGTTAGTTAAATTTTTTACTCATGTATACTTAGTTAGTTTAATGAACAGGGAAATCACTTAGGGACACTAATTGGGTGAAAAATTGGACTAAAAAAGCAAAAATTCATGAACCCTAACTTAGTGCCAAAAGGGCACCCCGTGCGGACCGCGGTCGTTTTTGTGCGGTCTGCGGTGCCCTTGTGCGGTCCACAGTACCATTTTGTACGGACCGCACTGATGAACTTCTGATTGCTGAACCTCTGGAACTGCGGCCGCACTACCATTTTGTGCGGACCGCAGTAGCCCAGTGCGGTCCACACTGCTTAGATACAGAGAGTGGGTAGTATGAACCCCTCCTCTGTGCGGACCGCAGTTGATTTTGTGCGGTCCGCGGTGACCCCAGTGTGGCCGCGGTTGATTTTGTGCGGTCCGCAGTGGGTAACTTCTGTAACCTGTCTGCAACTTTTCTTTCCTGCTTCTGCAATTCTGCTTCTTAATTGATTACATTGAGACTAACAAGCTGATTGAATTATGATTGCAGACAATGGTGAGACAATGAGGTAAACAACCGGGCAGAGGGGAATCCTCCCGGGGAGGGAAGAAGAAGATGATAAAACTCACTCCCCAAGCTCGAGAAAATATTAAAAGGACCAGAAAACTGATAAAAGTTGCTGATAGAGCTGCTTCCCATTCCTCGGGGAGTGAGTATGAGCCATCACGAGAAATTTTTTCAGACTCCGTGTCAGAGTACATGGAAGACTGGCCGGAGAGGCCTAGGCTAAGAGACACTCCTCCACCATCACCCACTGCCCAAGCACCAATAAATGTCATTTCTGAGTCGTTTGAGGGCTCAGCAGCAGGTAGTGGGGAATACTCCACCTCTCCCACAGCTTCATTATCTAGAGAGGGTGCAGTAGGTGCCGAGGAGGAAGTTGGGGGAGAACAAGAGGTAGGAGAAGGAGGTGAGCCTCAGGTGGGGGGCATTGCTAGAACGAGAAAGCCGAAGGTATGGCAAGATAGATTTGTTAGTGAGGTGGCGTATCATAAATTTCGGGAGTGGTGGTCGGTGAGAAAGTTAATCCCGGAGCGGAGTTTTATTGATAGAGACCTGTTACCACACATTCCCAATGTGCTGAGGTAGTTTAGGACAAGAGTGGGCTGGGAACATTTTCTAGATGAGTGTGTGGATGCCAACGAACACCTAGTCAAAGAATTCTACTGCAATGTAGCCCACATCAAAAAGGGCTCCAAAGTGACCAAGGTTCGGAATCTGAAAGTGTTATTTGAAGGGAAGTACATCAACGAATACCTGAGGATGAGACCCTGTACATGGCAAAGATGGAAATGGGTGAGGAGGTTCGTCCCTGGCTAGCACAGTACCTGGTTATCCCAGGTACCACCCCCAACTGGTTGACTGCTGGAGTCAAGATCTTGAGACGGAGTTTGAACTTTGAGGCACGGGGGGTGGGAGATATTTGTATGTAGCAGGTTGGACCCAACGACACATGACAACACCCTTCCTCTTCATCGGGCTGTGTAGGTGGCTTCGATCATGGCTGGGTACCCACTCAATGTGGGGAATGTGATGTCTAGGATTATCTCAATTGTGGGTGCGGAGCATGACAGAAACTGTCCATTCCCCAGTTTCCTCATGATGTAATTCCGGGATTTGAAAGTGGAAAAGAGACCCTACGACATCAAGGTAAAACCGAAGGCCCCTTTCTCCTGGTACAACATGCAGGGGGATAATAACCCCAAGAGCAAGAACTTCAAAGGTACAGCTACTGCTCCAACTGGCCAGTCTGAAGAGCCAGTTGTGGTAGTGACTCTTGCTGAGCGTCACCTCCACACGACATCCCTCCCGGTCCATCCGCCTCCACATATATCCCTTCTGGTCCATCCACCTCAGCAGGCCCGGAGATTCCATCTTCCTGGGCCCATCCCATTACTGCCCGCAGATTAAGCCAGGCACTTCTGAGTATCAACAACTAGATGCAGATTGCCTCATACAAGTTGTCCATCTTGACCACCACTGTAGAGGCTCAGTTGGCTCCTCCAGCTCCACAGGTTCCACAGTCGATAGAGGATGCTTTTAAGGAGATGTTAGACAACCAGAAGAAAATCCTCGACAACCAGAAAAAGCTTGCTGAGGCAGTTGATTCACACAGCAAGGCTCTCAAAGAGCTTTCTAGGGAGCACAAGAAGCTGAGGAAGACACGGGCCTCCAAGGAGTCCGTGAAGGAGCTGAGAGTGGATGTTGACAGACTAATGGCATATCTCCTGCCTTTAGATTTACTACTCCAGGACCCAGTACCAGCAGAGCATCCCCAGCCGGAGCAGTCACAGAGGCCTCCCAATAGGAGAAAGATGATCCCTAGAGCTGATGATGCAGTCATCCAACTGGCAGACCCACCGACGGCATCCTCCAGTCAGCAACAGGATACACTTCCAGAGCCTGTCCAGGTCCAGGTCCAGGCCCAGGTCCCAGCAACAGAGCAGCAAGACACTGGGAATCAGTTTGAGGTTCCCGAGCACATTGAGGACCCTGGGACCACTCAGGAGGCCATGCAGACAGACAGGCCATAGGGAGTTTCTTTTATCCTTATTCCTTTCTCTTTTTGATGCTTTATTTAGACTAGTTGGCATTGGGGACAATGCCAACTTTCATTTGAGGGGGTAGGCCCTACATTTTGGATGATTGCATATATTTAACAATTTTTATGCTTTCTTGATTTTTCATCTTTGGTTTGTATATATTTTTAACATTTAGCCACATTTCTCGCACTTTTATTTTTTCTTTGGGTCTGTATATAAAGTTATGTTACATTGTACATATTCATCCCATCTATTGTATATTCAAATCCCCTCTTGTATATATTCATTATACTTTCCGCAAATGTTTCGTTCTTAGCTTCTTATTTGTGATTCGTAGCTTCTTGTTTTGAAATTTGCAATAAGCCTTTGGTTTTCTTAATGCCACGATTCTTTCCAAAGGTGGAGTGTTGTGCGAATCGGGTGGCTCTTCCCAATGATAGATGGCGAGACAACCTTCTTAAGAGTTTGAGTCCATTTTTCTTTTTGTTTTTAGTAGTTAGTGGTTAAGGGTGCCTCAAGAAAAGCTTCACTTGGGACTAGTACATTTGCGTTTGATCTTATGGTAAAAAAAAATTGTTGTGTTTAGGATGGTGATAGTCGTGACCTTGAGACTCTTGTGTTGACCGATAATCATCAAGTGGTTTTTCGGGACCATTGTGAGCTTAAATCTTATCTAAGGTCGTTGTGGGCCTCCGACTCTGTGTCTTTTGCAATCCCATAGCTTGTGTGGTGAGTAATCGTATTGCAAGCCCATGTCCCGAGCCATTGGTCTAGAACTTGTCCTGAATGTTTTTGAGGCGAAATCCTAAGTGAATTTTGACTTAGGACATGACTATAGGCTCTCCTTGGTCCAAATAATAGCTTGAACACTTCCATAACCTACCATTGATAAGATCCCTAGTCAACCCTTTTTAGCCTTAGACCTTTTTCCTTCAAGAACCATGATACAAGCCTATACCCGTTCTAAAAGATACCCTCTCTTGGCACCCAATCTTTCCTTTAGCACATGGCAAAAGTATAAGTTTGGGGGGAGAGACGAGGATTGCAACAAAGTGATAAAAAGTCCCAAAAATGAAGTAAAGGAAAGGCAATGAAAAAGAAAGAAAAGCAAAAAGACAAAAAGAAAGTTCAATGTGAAAAAGAATTAAAAAGGGATTCAAAGAAAAGCAAAGAATGAAAGGTGTGGAAAGTTGAAAAGGGAGAAAAGGTTTGAAATGCATAAGAAAGAGTAACAGTGTGTCTCTCTAACCCCTTAGAAAAAAGTGAAATGACTCAAAGAGTCAAGTGAATGGATGCCAAATGAATCAAAAGAAGTGCTTAAGGGAAGATGGAACCTACTTAGACCAAAAAATTTCCTACCCTGAACCAAAAGCCTTCACGATGTCTCCACAAAAGCCCTATATGATCTTGAGTTGAATGAAGCTTACATTAGTGGATACTCACACAAGGGGCAAGCATATGGTACCTAGAGCCGTACTTGTGGCTTTTTCTTGAGAGAGATGAGTGAATTCCCATTATCCTCATTCTGAGTGCCACTATCTTAAAGGTGAGGATTGCTTAGGGAGAGTTGAGGATGTGTGAGTTTGGGTTCCACAATGAACAAAGTAATAGAAAACAGTTCTTTGATGAGTTGAGTCAATTCTTGATGCTCTTGTGTCGCACTTAATCCATGTGGTTTCAAGGAGTAAAAGTTATTAATGATTCAATTGTACTGAGGGCAATTGTTAGTCCCAATTGATGCTAGATGAGGTTACTTTAGGACATCTGAAAATTTCTTGGATGTTACCTCAAGGGGTGGGTCTTATTTTGTTTGCTTGAGGACAAGCAAAAGCTTAAGTTTGGGGGAGTTGATAACTAGGAATTTTGACGCATTTTATACTCCTTCTTGCTTATGCTTTGATTAGAAATTCATACAAAATAGTCCCAAAAAGGCTCACAAGTTGTACTTGATTGTAGGTTCGATCAACAAAAGGACAAGATGTCAAAAGATCAGCTCAAAAGGAGTGAAACTTGCACAAGTGCCAAAGACAAGACAAGCTCAGTTAAAACAGGCCTAGTGCGGCCGCACACCACTTTGTGCGGTCCGCACTAGGAGATTCAGAGAGGTGGATTTTCAGGTCAAGAGGCAGTGTGGCCGCTCTACCATTTTATGCGGTCCGCACTAAGACCAACGCGGCCGCAGTTCATTCTCTGCGGTCTGCAGTGAGGAGAATTAGAGAGTTGAAATTTCTCAGTGTCAAGCCAATGCGGTACGCGGTCCATTTTATGCGGACCACACTAGAAGCCTCCGCGGCCGCAGTCCATTCTCTGCGGTCCATGTTGCCAAGGTTCAGAGAGCTATTTTCCAAGCCTAAAGCCTTAGTGCGGACGCCCCAATTCATTGTTGGACCAATTTCGGAGACTTAGGCTCTCTTTCTCAAGAAGAGCTCAAGTCAACTCAACACAAACTAGTGTTTGCAACAACTAATTCAGAAATTAACCATGAAATTGGCCCAAATAACAAACACCCATAGTCAATTTAGCCCTAAATTACAAGACCCATCAATTACCCATACTAGGGTTGAGCCACAACCCTAGCTTATGGGTCTAGCTACTCATATTTAGAGAAGAAAAGCAAGAAATAGATGAAGAAAAACTCATATCAATTAATCACTAAGTTAAACACAAAGATTCAATGATTAAACGTAGCTAAAATTTCCCAAAATGGCTTAGAAAGTCGAACCCACGAGTGCAGCTGCTTAATTACAATATCTGATACCCTAAAAATGGAAAAAGAAGATATTTATACTAGGCTAAAAAATCTGGACAAAAATGCCCCTGCGGGGTTAGTGCGGACCGCACAAAATGGACCGGGTTTCGCACTAGGGCTTTGGGCTTGGAAAACAGCTCTCTGAACCTTGGCAATGCGGACCACAGATAATGGACTGCGGCCGCGGAGGCTTCTAGTGCGGTCTGCATAAATGGACCGCGGACCGCATTGGCTTGATACTGAGAAATTTCAACTCTCAGATTCTCCTCACTGCGGACCGCAGAGAATGAACTACGGCCGCGTTGGTCTTAGTGTGGACCGCACAAAATGGTAGTGCGGTCGCACTGGCTCTTGGCCTGAAAATCCACCTCTCTGAATCTCCTAGTGCGGACCGCACAAAGTGGTGTGCGGCCGCACTAGGCCTGTTTTGCCTGAGCTTGTCTTGTCTTTGGCACTTGTGCAAGTTTCACTCCTTTTGAGTTGATCTTTGACATCTTGTCCTTTTGTTGATCAAACCTGCAATCAACTACAACTTGTGAGCCTTTTTGGGACTATTTTGTATGAATTTCTAATCAAAGCATAAGCAAGAAGGAGTATAAAATGCATCAAAATCCCTAGTTATCACTCTCTTCTTTCTGTGGTTATCAATATATGTATCCCTCTATTGTGTTCAAGTGTTGATTAATGTGGCATTAGGTTAGACTTAGTTTAATTTAGACCCTTATATGTCCACTAGTGCAACCTATGTATGCTTTCAAACCTGTCTCTTCTCCTAGTTCCCGTGATGTTTGTTTGTGTGATACTTTGCTTTGTGCACCTTGCTGAACCTACTGGCTTGCTTGACCATATGTGATGTATGCTCAGTTCAGTGATCTCCGAATACCTCCTTACTTGTTACTTTGACATTCTAAATTCCTATTCTTAGCCAGCTAAAAGCAAGGCTATCTAGGTTCTCTTGTTGGCCTCTCTAGTATGAGCACTGCTCGGGGTCCAATTGAGGCCCTTGTGAACTCTGAAACACTAGGGATAGGCCCTAGTCATTCCTTAACTTCTAAAATTGTTCCTAATACCCTACCTCCCTATCATGTATTATGTTGATTCCAAGTGATGCAATACTTGGTGTTGTGGCTCACCAAAAGGGGTCTGAACTCCCTTATGGACCTGTGATCGTGTGGTATGCTAGGCCGGAAATATTGAAGGCCCAGCAAGGCTGGGTATTTAGTTGTTTATTTGGCCCTGCTATAGGCTTGTCTATTGCCATATAATATTACCATTTTACTTGTTAATTTGGGCCTATAATAATATTTCTGTATGAAGGATTGGGGTGTTTGTGAAATTGGGTATAGGTTTATTCTAATGTTTGCATGAAACGGGTAGAAATCATGCCTATAAGTATTTAATTCATTCAACATGTTCTGCTCCTATGTGTTTGTTAGATAACCTGCCTATAGGACCTAGGTATTTAATTCGTTCAACATATTCTGCTTTTATATGTTTGTTAGATATCATGCCTATAGGAAATAAAATGTTAATGACCATTCTTTCAATATGCATAATTGCAGCATATTCATCAGATTCTATGACTATAGGATTATGTTCTACTGATCTTCATCTAGAAATCATGCCTATAGATCTTTAAATTGATCAATTCGATGTTGTTATTATAATTGCTCACTTTAGAGGCATGCCTATAGGAGCTAAGTATAAAAAGGGGCAGTTTCAATTACTAATCGTTAGAAATCCTCCCTATAGGATATTATCATTCGCTCTAAAGTGTTAATATTAAGCTTTCAAACACCGTTTCATTGCTTAGCTCTATTACTATTAAAAAGCATGCCTATATGATCAAATTGAGTAATTTTGAGTATTTCCAACGGTCGTCACTGCCAACTGCTGTGTAAATCATCTAGAAATCATGTCTATAGGCTGAATCACTTATAATCTGTAATCAGCATGCAATATCAGATTCCATAAACTGTGCAGTTGTTTAGAAATCACGTCTATAAGATTGCACCTTGCATCTGAAACTGCCTGCACGAGGTCACATAGAAACCATGTCTATAGGACTTAATGGCTTTATTTTGACTCAATTCTGAAACTGTCTAACACTTAATGTGAGAATTTGTTCGCGTGCATTTGTTGTCTAAGTGTGGAGGCTAACTTGAGCCCTTAATTGCTTTTACATGAAGTCCAACTTGTTTTGTATGTCGCCTAGTTTTATCATTTTATGCAGCCTAAGTTAAGTCTAGAACTATCCAAAATAGAGGTCCAAACGCCTCCTGGGCCATAGGCATGGGACGAGTAGTGCATGCATAAGGCACGATTTAGAATCAACTAGTACGCTTTAGGTAACAACTTAAAGATAGTAATCGGGTAGCACGGAGATGATAGTCTGTGCCCGCTGAATAATACGAGTAACACCCCATCTTGAGAGAGTTACGAAGTATTATTGATGTTGCAAAGGGTGATCCTTAGGCTACCCCACCCCCCCCCACCCCCATCTTGTCTTTAAATTAATTATTTGTGTTTAATAAAACTTCCCAAACTTCTGGTTTCTCTCTGTCTTCGTTTATCTGACTAATTCATATAAAATTCGAGTTCGGCCGAGACCCACAGTTGTGGACCTCGAAGAGTGCCTAACACCTTCTTTTCGAGGTAATTTGTGCCCTTACCCGATCTTTGGTGATACAAACTGGTTAAACCAGAGTTATCTGCCAATAGGTGCCCTAATGCACTTCAAACTCGTTAGGTGGAGACTCACTCTTTTAACACCTTCCTTAAAAGAGTTGTCACGTGTCGAAACCCGATTTCGCGAGAAAAAGGGGCACGACATCTGGGTAGTCTTGCATTCCTTACTATTGGTGAGAGACCCCTTGCAGTTAATGTTCATGACTTGGCCAACCAGTTCGTGAGATTGGATATTTTGGAGCCTAGTCGGGTCCTAGCTTGTGTAGTTTCTCGGTCTTCCTTGTTTGATCGCATCAGAGAGCGCCATTATGATGATCCTCATTTGCTTGTCCTCAAGGACAGGGTTCAGTGATGCCAGAGATGTGACTATTGGTGATGATGGGGTATTGAGGATGCAGGGCCGGATATGTGTGCCTAATGTAGATGGGCTACGGGAGTTAATTTGGAGAAGGCCCACAACTCGCGGTATTCCATCCATCCGGGTGCCGCGAAGATGTATCCGGATTTGAGACAAAATTATTGGTGGAGGAGGATGAAGAAAGATATAGTTGGGTTTGTACCTCGGTGTCTCAACTATCAGCAGGTCAAGTACGAGCATCAGAGACTAGGTGGCTTGCTTCAGAGGTTAGAGATCCCGAAGTGGAAGTGGAAGTGGGAGCGGATCACCATTGATTTCGTAGTTGGGCTCCCATGGACTTCGAGGAAGTTTGATGCTATTTGGGTGATTGTGGATTGGCTGACCAACTCCGCGCACTTCATTTCTGTGAGTGCTATTTATTCTTGAGAGCGATTGGCTGAGATTTACATCAGAGAGATTGTCTGCCTTCATGGGGTGCCAGTTTCCCTCATTTCAGATAGAGGCATGCAGTTACACCACAGTTTTGGAGACCCGTGCAGCGAGAGTTGGGCATTCAGGTGGAGTTGAGCATGAAATTTCACTCTCAGACGGACGGGCAGTCCGAGCGCAGTATTCAGATATTAGAGGAAATTCTATGCACTTATGTCATTGACTTTGGTGGTTCATGGGACCAGTTTCTGCCGCTCGCGGAGTTCGCTTACAACAACAGTTATCAGTCGAGTATTCAGATGGCTCCGCATGAGGCTTTATATGGGCGGTAAATTAGATCCTCGGTGGGTTGGTTTAAGTCAGGTGAGGCAAGGCTTTTGGGTACAAACTTGGTTCACGATGCATTGGACAAGGTGAAATTGATTCAGGAGCGGATTCGCACGGCGCAGTTGAGACAGAAGAGTTATGCTGATAGGAAGGTCTGTGATGTGTCTTACATAGTTGGGGAGAAGGTTTTGCTGAAGGTTTCGCCCATGAAGGGTGTTATGAGATTTGGGAAGAAGGGCAAGTTGAGCCCTCGGTTTTTTGGGCCGTTTGAGGTGCTTCAGAGGATTAGGGAGGTGGCCTACGAGCTTGCTTTTCCACCTAGCTTATCGAGTGTGTATCTAGTGTTTCATGTTTCTATGCTTCAGAAGTATATCGGCGATCTGTCTCATATTTTGGATTTC
Organism: Nicotiana attenuata; assembly: GCF_001879085.1. NCBI lineage: Eukaryota > Viridiplantae > Streptophyta > Magnoliopsida > Solanales > Solanaceae > Nicotiana > Nicotiana attenuata. The sequence goes on from NW_017670429.1 coordinate 90,502, forward strand.
AGCATGGTCTAGTTGGATGGTGATTTGACTTATGATATAGAATCGGTGGCCGTTCTGGGGCGGCAGGTTCAAAAGTTGAGGTCCAAGGATATAGCATCAGTGAAAGCACAATGGAGAGGTCAGCCCGTGGAGGAGGCTACTTGGGAGATCTAGCGGGGAGATGCGGAGCAGATACCCACACCTATTTGAGGCTCCAGGTATGTTTCTAGACTCGTTCGAGGATAAATGTTTAGTTTAAAAGGGGGAAGATGTAATGACCGGCCGGTCGTTAGCCCCGTTTCTCCATTTCCTGCTTTTTTTTGTTCTAGAGCTGTATTATAGCTTAACGGGGTAGTTGGTTCGGGTCCGAAGTTATTTTTGGAGTGAATTGAGACACTTAGTCTCTTAATTGGATGTTTAAGTTGGAAAAGTCGACCGGATGTCGATTTATGTGTAAACGACCTCGGATTTTAATTTTGATGGTTCTGTTAAATCCGTTAGATGATTTTGGACTTAGGAGCGCGTCCGGATTGTGTTTTATAAGTCCGTAGTAATCAGGCCTGAATTGGCGAAAATTGGAATTTTGGAAAATTTAACCGATAGTAGAAATTTTAATATCGGGGTTGGATTTGATTTCCGGAAGTTGGAGTAGGTTTGTGGTGTCATTTATGACTTGTGTGCAAAATTTGAAGTCAATCAAACGTAATTTGATAGGTTTCGGCGTCGTTTGTAGAGTTTGGAAATTTCAAAGTTCATAAGTCTTGAATCCGGGTGCAATTCGTGTTTTTGATGATGTTGGATGTGATTGGAGGATTCTACTAAGTTGTTATGATGTTATGGGACGTGTTGGTATGTTTGATTGAGGTCCCGAGGGCCTTAGGTGAGTTTCGGGTGGTTAACAGATCATTTTTGGCCTTGGCGAGATAGCTGATATCTGCTGGTTTCTGTTGTTGCTGGTTTCCTCTTACGCGTTCGCAAGGCAATTCTTGCGTTTAAGAAGTGTACCAGGAGGCTGAGGAGGATTTCTTCTTTGCGTTCGCGAACAAGAGGACGTGTTTGCGAAGGTTTTGGAGTAGAGTGCATCGCAGACGCGAGATGGGAAACGCGTTCTCGAAGAATAGAAGAAGCAACTGGGGAACCCAATCATTTGGTCTACGCGTTCGTGGAGGTGAGGTCGCGTTCGCGATGAGAGGGGTCAGTAAATGTTCGCATTCGCGAGTGTTCTATCGCGTTCACGTAGAAGGGATTTTGGTCAGAGGCAATTTGTTCTTCGCGAACGCGAGGTTGCTTCCACGTTCGCGAAGGAGGCGTACCTGGGCAGAATAAAAGATTCAAAATCAAGGGTTTCGAGTTCATATCACAAAATTGAATTGGGAGCTCGGTAGAAGGCGATTTTTGGAGAGATTATTGTGTGGGTGATTGGGGCAAGTGATTCCTATCTAATTTTGAACAAATTTGATGAATATGTCTTTAATTCCACCATTTAATTTGTGATTTGGGGTGGAAAATTGGGGGAAAAGAGGAAGTGTTCTTGAGATGGATTTTTGAGGCTTTGAGTGGGATTTTGTTATTGGATTTGAGTAAATTTGGTATGGTTAGACTCGTGAGTGAATTGTCTTTTGGGTTTTGTAATTTTTGTCGGATTTTAAAACGTGGGCCCGAGGGCCGGGTTGAGCTAATTTCAGATTTTGGGGTCTAATTTAGTAGTTTTCTTGTTGATCCCTTTAGCCTATATGAATTGTATTGTACTGCTTGTGTCTAGATTCGGGTCATTCGGAGGCCGACTCGCGAGGAAAAGGCATTTTGGAGTAGAGTTTTGCTCGGACCGAGGTAAGGAATAGTTATAAATCTGGTCTTGAGGGTATGAAATCCCGGAGTTTGGTATCGTGTGACTATTTTGGAGGTGACGCACATGCTAGGTGACGGGCGTGTGGGCGTGCACGAAGGGATTGCTACTTGGTCCGTCCCGTAAGACTGTAAAGTCGAATAGCTTACTATTAACTACATGTTCTCTCTGTTTTATGGAAATTTAACTGCAATACATGTTAGAAATCATGTCTATGCCTTATGATATCGCTGTTGGGACCTATTGAGGCCGTGTACTTGCTGAATTAACTGCTATTTGTTGTTCTGTTCTCAGTCATGTTATTACTTGCGTATCATACCTCCGTCTCTTCTTGTTTATTGTTGATACATGTTATTATCTCTGTTTGGGCTAATTTATATGATTTCTGAGAGCCTAAGGGACTGGAGAGGTTGGTGACTGAGATAGGGCCTGAGTGCCTGTGAGCTATGTGAGTGTAATTGGATCGGGTTGCACGCTGCAATGAGCCTTGGGGCTATTTATCTATATTGGTTCGGGTTGCACGCCGCAACGAGCCTTATGGCTGTTTATATATTGAATTTGGTTGCACACCGCAGCGATATAGTGCTTGGGCTGAAGGAGCCCCTCCTGAGTCTGTACACCCCAGTGAGCGCAGGTACCTATTGAGTATGAGTACTGAGGGCTGAGAGCCGAGTGATTGAGATGTCGAGATGAGTGAGTGACCTTTTCCCTAAGAGGTTGTACTTGCTTTCACTTGTTGTTGCACTTAATTGATGCCTGTCATTGTTGTGAAATTTCTGGAAGATTTATACCCGGTTTACTTGAACTTGAGTTTATATAAACTTGATTTGACTTAAACTACCGGATTTGAAAGTCTATTCCTTACTGAAGTTTACTGAATTGTACTGTACTTGTATAGCTCGTCACTGCTTCTCAGTTCCTTATTTGTTTCTGTTACTTACTGAGTTGGAAGTACTCATGTTACTCCCTGCACCTTGTGTGCAGATCCAGGTGAGACTGGTCACAGAGGGTGTTGATTTCGTGCGTGGTAGACTATCGGAGACTTACAAGGTTGCTGCCAGCGTCCGCAGTCCTTGTCTCTCCTTTCTTGTTATCTTTTTCTTTTCTGTTTTGGCATTTGGCACAGACTATGGTAAACTTTGGTTCTAGACTGGTTGTAGATGCTCATAACTTAGTGACACCCTGATGTCGGGCTAATATTCCGCATTTATATTTTGGGTTTACCCCGTTGTTATGTAAACTCCGGGTATTTTTAAATGTCTTAACTCATTTATGTTAAATGTTGAAATTGTTTTGAAAATATCGGCTTGCCTAGTACCACGATAGCCGCCATCACGAAGAGTTAGGTATTTGGTTCGTGACAGAAACCGAGTCATAATCATAAAAATGCAGTAAGAGTAAGATCCCCAGAATACAGTCCTTAACCAGGTTTTATAATGTCCACGTAACGAAGAAATATCATGAACAAACCTTTAAGTGAGCCTCTCTAGAATTCAGTATGAATTGCAAAAGATGTTGCACAACAAAATTAAGATTAGGACGTGTTTAATTTAGTCAAAAAACTTTAATTTATTAATTACCCTATTCTGACCTAGCTATCTGCATGAGTGATGAACTTGGCCTAACCTAAAAAGCTTAGGAAGAGTAATTCCAAGAAATTAGAAGGACTAAATTACATTTCTAATTCTAAATGCTAATCAGGTTCTCCCTTTTGACCATTGTTTTAAAAGGCCAGATGTGTTTGATACGAGAGAGGTGTAAGCCTCAAGACATTAACTTAAGATCCTTAAATTTTTTAATTTATAGATTACTAATATAACATAATAACACAAGATAATATAAAAAATATCTAGCATATTTTTACAAGTATAAATAATCCGATAGTGTTAAAGCTATTACAATATAAAATATAACTCAACTAATAACGTTTTAACATTGAAATAGTTCAAACTAACAATCTTAAAAAAATTATCAAACTACACATTTTACCTCCCTAAAAGTAAATACTCAATAAATTTCATATGTATTGTAATCTAAAACATTGCTTCTTAATGAGTAAAGGGTGCATCTAGGCTGAGAGTTGGGTCCTGGAACATAGGGAATTTGACGGGGAATTCTATAGAGTTTGGTAAGATTCTCCAGAAGAGAAAGATCAACAGAGCATGTGTCAAGGAGATTAGATGGGTAGGTACTAAGGCACGTGATGTATAAGGGTATAAACTGTGGTACTCAAGACGCGTTGGGGGAAAGAACGGTGTAGGTATTTTAGTTGACAGGGAACTAAGGGAGTTGGTGGTAAAGGTTAGGACGATAAATGATAAGTTGATGAGTATTAAGCATGTAGTTGGAGGGTTTACTGTAAACATGGTTAGCGCGTACGCCCTTCAGGTAGCATTGGATCAGGAGGTCAATTAGGCGATTCTGGGAGGATTTGGACGGGGTTGTGCATAGTATCCCGCACTCTGAGAAGCTTTTCATTGGAGGAGACTTCAATGGACATATTGGGGCTAATGCTAGGGGCTATGATGGTGTGCATGACGGATTTGGTTTTGGGGTTAGAAATGAAAAAGGTACCTCACTATTGGATTTCACTAGTGATTTGACTTGGTGGTAGCCAACTCGATTTTTCCGAAGAGGGAGGAGCACCTGGTCACCTTTCGGAGTACTAGACAAGACCCAAATTGATTACCTTCTCAATAGGAAATGCGATAAAAATCTATGCACTGATTACAAGGTCATCCCGAGTGAGAACCTCGCGACCCAACATAGGCTTCTGGTTATGGATCTGGAGATCAAGAGAAATTAGAAGGACTGAATTACATTTCTAATTCTAAATGCTAATCAGGTTCTCCCTTTTGACCATTGTTTTAAAAGGCCGAACGTGTTTGATACGAGAGAGGTGTAAGCCTCAAGACATAAACTTAAGATCTTTAAATTTTTTAATTTATAGATTACTAATATAACATAATAACGCAACATAATATAAAAAATATCTAGCATATTTTTACAAGTATAAATAATCTGATATTGTTAAAGCTACTACAATATAAAATATAACTCAAATAATAACGTTTTAACATTGAAATAGTTCAAAATAACAATCTTAAAAAAAATTATCAAACTACACATTTTACCTCCCTAAAAGTAAATACTCAATAAATTTCATATGTCTTGTAATCTAAAACATTACTTCTTAATGAGTAAAGGGTGCATCTAGGCTGAGAGTTAGGTCCTGGAACATAGGGAATTTGACGGGGAATTCTATAGAGTTTGGTAAGATTCTCTAGAAGAGAAAGATCAACAGAGCATGTGTCAAGGAGACTATATGGGTAGGTACTAAGGAACGTGATGTATAAGGGTATAAACTGTGGTACTCAAGACGCGTTGGGGGAAAGAACGGGGTAGGTATTTTAGTTAACAGGGAACTAAGGGAGTTGGTGGTAAAGGTTAGGACGATAAATGATAAGTTGATGAGTATTAAGCATGTAGTTGGAGGGTTTACTGTAAACATGGTTAGCGCGTACGCTCTTCAGGTAGCATTGGATCAGGAGGTCAATTTGGCGATTCTGGGAGGATTTGGACGGGGTGGTGCATAGTATCCCGCACTCTGAGAAGCTCTTCGTTGGAGGAGACTTCAATGGACATATTGGGGCTAATGATAGGGGCTATGATGGTGTGCATGACGGATTTGGTTTTGGGGTTAGAAATAAAAAAGGTACCTCACTATTGGATTTCACTAGTGATTTGACTTTGTGGTAGCCAACTCGAGTTTTCCGAAGAGGGAGGAGCACCTGGTCACCTTTCGGAATACGGTAGCCAAGACCCAAATTGATTACCTACTCTATAGGAAATGCGATAAAGCTCTATGCACTGATTACAAGGTCATCCCGAGTGAGAACCTCGCGACCCAACATAGGCTTCTGGTTATGGACCTGGAGATCAAGAGAAGTAGGAGGAAGAGAGCGGTGTGCAGGCAACCTAGGATCAAGTGGGGTAACTTGACTAAGGAAAAATCCCAGGAGTTGGAGGAGAGATTGTTGGCTATGAGGGCATATAGAAGTAGGGGGGAAAAGACTAGGATGTGCACCACGGCAGCGGATTGCATTAGGGAAACTGTAGAGATATTTTAGGGGTCTTGAAAGGTTACTCTGGGAGTCACAAAGAGGGCTGGTGGTGGAATGGAGATGTTCAAAGTAAGTTGGACGCCAAGAAAGCGGCTTATATGAAACTTGTAGAGAGTAAAGACGAGGAGGAGAAAAGGACATATCGGGAGTGTTATAAGAAGGCAAAGAAAGAGACGAAGTTAGCAATTACGGCGGTCAAGACTGCAGCTTTTAGACATCTATACGAGGAACTCAGGGGCAAGGGTAGGGATAAGAAGCTATACTAGTTGGCCAAAGTGAGGGAGAGAAGTCCCGAGACTTGGACCAAGTGAAGTACATCAAAGACGAGGACGACAATGTATTGATGGACGAGGCACATATTAGACGAAGATGACAGACATACTTCCGTAAATTGTTGAACAAGGAGGGGAATAGAAGCATCGTTCTGGGTGAGTTGGAGCACTTCGAGAGTCTGCGTAATTTTGGATATTGTAGGCGTATTAAGGCAAACGAGGTGGAGAGGGCGATATGTAAGATGAAAAGGGGAAGAGCGACGGGACCAAACGAAATTCCGGTGGAATTTTGGAAGAATGCGGACCCTGCTGGCTTGAAGTGGCTTACTGAGTTGCTTAATGTTATTTTTAAGCCAAAGAGGATGCCCTAAGAATGGATGTGGAGTACGATGATCCCATTGTACAAGAACAAGGCGATATTCAAAACTGTAACAACTATAGGGGATAATGCTTTTGAGCCATACTATGAAGGTTTGGGAGAGGTTAGTAAAAACCAGGGTGCGGAGGATCGTGTCTATGTCTGAGAACGAGTCCGAATTCATGTCGGGGCGTTCGATGACGGAAGCTATCCATTTGGTGAGGAGGCTAGTGGAGCAGTACAGGGAGAGTAAGAATGACTTGCATATGATGTTCATTGACCTTGAAAAAGTGTACGATAAAAGTCTTAAGGGAGATTCTGTGGAGGTTCTTGGAGGTTAGCGGCGTCCTGGTAGCGTATACTATAATGATTAAGGATATGTATAATGGTGAGAAGACTCGGGTGAGGACTATGGGAGGAGACTCGAAACACTTTCCAGATATGATGGGGTTGCACCAGGGATTAGCTATTAGCCCGTTCCTATTTACCCTGGCGATGGAGGTGTTGACGCGGCACATCCAAGGGGAGATGCCATGGTGTATGTTGTTTGCAAATGATATGTTCTTGATAGACGAGACTCGATGCAGGGTTAATGCGAGGTTGGAGGTTTGGAGATAGACCTTAGAGTCTAAAAGTTTCAAGTTGAGCAGGACCAAAATAGAGTACTTGGAGTGCAAATTCAATGACGGGACCATTGAAACAACTATGAATGTGAAGCTTGATACTCAAGTCATACCAAAGAGAAGTAGTTCAAGTATCTCGGGTCTATTATACAGGGTAAGGGAGAGATCGACGAGGATATCATACATCGTATTGGAGCGGGATGGATGAAGTGAAGGCTTACATCTGGTGTTCTATGTGATAAGAATATGCTGACAAAACTTAAGGATAAGTTTTACAGAGTGGTGGTTCGACCTACACTGATGTATGGGGCGGAGTGTTGACCAGTCAAGAGCTCCCATGTGCAGAAGATGAAAGTGGCATAAATGAGGATGTTGAGATGGATGTGTGGGTGTACCAGGAGGGATACGATTAGTAATGAAGTTATTCAGGACAAAGCGAGAGTGGTCTCCGTAGATGCGAAAGTCGAGGCTAAGATGGATCGGGCATGTTAAGAGGAGAAACATTGATGCTCCCGTTAGGAGGTGTGAAAGGTTGACCATAACAGGTTTGAAAAAAGGTCGAGGCAGACCTAACAAGTACTATGGAGAGGTAATAAAGCATGACATGGCGTGACTTTAGCTCACTGAGGACATGACCCTTGATAAGAGGGTGTGAAGGTCGAGCATTAGTGTAGAATGGTAGTAGGCAATTGAGAGTTTCTCCCTTTCTTACCAATAGTAATAGTAGCACACATGTACTTTCCTATTTCTCAGATTTATAGTACATCATGTTATTTAGTTTGTTTCGGTTGTCGTATTATCCTGTGGTTACTATTTTGGTAATACTTATTCTTCCCCCCCCCCCCCTCTTTTCTTCCCTCTCTTTATTTCTTTTTTTTTCTTCTTTTTCTCCCTCTGCTTCTTCTTATTCTTCTTCCTCTTCTACTCCTCCCTACCTTTTTGAGCCGATGGTCTATTGAAAATAACCTCTCTACCTTCACTAGGCAGGGGTAAGGTCTGCATACACAGTACCCTCCCCATACCCCACATGTGAGAATATACTCGTATTATGTTATTGTTGTTGTTGTGGTTGGTATTGTTATTGTTGTTGTTAATGAGTAAATACAACATTGTAAATATTAAAATAATAAAAGTTTGATAATCTTGAAAGATATAGAATTAATACATGAAGATCTAGCGAGTAAAGATATTGTTTTGACTATTTACTTTAAGAAGAAATATTCAAATAATATTTACACTCACGAGTCACGATCTTTGAGTTTTTCACAATCTTCATATTCAAAAAGATGAATATAACTTTAATTATACATTTATTGACGAATTTTAAGAATCAAGACTGCTAACTAGTAAATTCAATACATGATTTACATAGAAACTATTAAGCGAGCTCTGAGTTTAAGCGATAGGTGTGTTTAGAGCATATGGTCAGGCGTTGGGGACATGAGCTTCATAAAACTAAGCCTCACACGTGAGCCTCGAGGCTTTTTGATAGTGTTCCAATTAAGTTTCCAATTTTATGGTATTCTGTTCACAAAGCTATTGCCTTATTAATGAAAGTAGGAGGTCATGGCCGCTTTCTAGCGTGTTTGGCCAAACTTTTAAATTTATTTTTATTTTTTAAAGTGTTGTTTTAAAAGTATTTTTCTCAAAACTATTTTTAGTGAGAAGTAATTTATATTTGACTAATTAATTAATGTTTAACTAAACTTTTAAAAAGTGAAAATTACTTTTCAAAATAATATTTCTGAATAGAAGTCACTTTTTCCTCTAAACCTGCTTCTACTTCTACTAAATAAAAAAATATTTTTCTGAAGAAAGCTTGGTCGAACACTTGTTTTTTGAAACAAAAGCACTTTTAAAAAAAATTATTTTTCTCCGAGCTTGGCCAAAATGGCTATTCGTCTGTATCTGTAAACGGGCAACTCCCAAAAATAGCCACGCCATTGCTGAGTTGCTCCTCTCCCAGAATATGATGACGTTACGCTTAATTCCAGGTGGCTCCCCGCTAAAGTTATCCACCTCGCCGCCGTCAATTACTCTGTATCGCTTTCCTACAGCCTCCAATCTGTCTTATAACAGGTTCTTCATAGTATCTACAAGAACTTAATTTCTTAGTATCTCCAACTTGGGTCTTTCAATTTTTGTGTTAACTGAATTGATATCTGCTTTACTGCAGAAAATTTATGATTAAAATGTCGATTCAGTCAACCCCATCAGCGGCTACAAACCCAATAAACAACATTGTTGTGTGTACTCCTCTTTATTAGCTAGCTGTTGATTATCACTTTCGCGATTTTCTTGGATTTGGTTTATCTTATGAATTAACTTTTTTTGTTCTTTCTCATTCAAGCAGTTGGGTTGTGGGATGGTGGCGTTGGACTTTTTGGTTACTGTTGATTCTTATCCTAAGCCTGATGATAAGATTCGTAGCACCAGCTTTCTGGTGCGATTGATTTTTCTTTAGTACTCTTCTCCAAAGTTGAGCTCAATTTCTTGATTTTAATTGAAATTTCAAGGGATATTTGGCTTTGTATAGGTTCAAGGAGGAGGTAACACTGGGAATGCTTTGACCTGTGCAGCTCGTTTGGGTTTAACTCCTAGAATTATATCAAAGGTTTGAACTTTATGTGCCTTCTTGTTGCCATTTCTTTTTTTATTTTCATACTCATATTTGACAAAAGAAGGGGAGCTTTGGAGACAACGATAGTTGTCTCTGCATGACCTATAGGTCACGGGTTCGAACCATGGAAGCAACCACTAATGCTTGCATCAAGATAGGCTGCCTACATCATACCCAAGGGGTGCGGCCCTTCCCAGACCCTGTAAATGCGGAATACTTTGTGCATCGGGCTGCCCTTTTTCTTTTCATATTTGACAAAACTTCAGTTCTATGTTATAATTGCGTGTAATTGTTAAATGTGTTTTCCTTAGAATATGTTTTCTTCAATGGTGAAATCATTATTCATGTTTGGTTGATCTTAATTGTTGTATATATTTCTTAGTTGAAACAATTACAGATATCTCAAATGGTTATACAGTTTCTCATGTTTCAATCTTATTGTAATCATTGTTGTGAAGGTTAAATATTTATCATACCAAACGGATATTTTACAGTAGCCAAATGATGATTGCACCAATAAGACTACATAATATCATTTTAATGTCAAAGAACATCAGTTTTATGCTTGAAACTTTAACTTGAATCTTTGATGCTTAGTGGATTTGAGAAAAATAAAAAGTACATGCTTAGCTCCGGCCACCTTGATTTTCTAGAGTGATTTGTGACAACAATTATCCTTCTTGGTTCCTTGGAGAATGGATTGGAGAAATAAGCCTCTAGTCTCAAAATGGTTCTTACAAAAATTTGAGAAGGTGAAGTTATCCTTTCCGAGGTGACTTCAGCATTTAATGTTTACATAGAATATTATGTCGAATAAGAAAATAAAAATCACTACTCTGATTCATTCTGCTGCTTTACTGTTGCTGCCAGCCTGCCACTTTTGTTGAAAAGGAGTTGAATATCATTGATTGTTTCCCCGGATACTCTTCTTAAGTTCTGCTGCTCCCTTCCACTTCTAACCCCTGCACAATGATGTGAATAGATTTATTTACATTCTCACAAACTCTTAGTAGGTTGCGGATGATTCCCAAGGGAAAAGAATACTGAATGAACTAGAAGCTGATGGAATTGATACATCTTTTATTGTGGTGAGCTAGCCAAACGCCAAGGTTCTTGTGTGTTTTAGCTTTTACTCTTTTATGTAGGCTGCTGCATCTATTCAATCAATCACAATTTTAAAGCATCCAATTTGTCTCTGACATCAGATTAAAACATACGTTGCTTCAGGCCATTGTGTTGGTTTCAGGTGTCCGAAGGGGGCCATTCGACAATCTCTTATGTCATTGTTGACAGTCAAACGTCAGTATTCTCAGCTTGTGTTTATTGCCATTTTTGTGATTGTGCTTTCTCTTGGGTTATGAGAAGTATGTTTTATAACTACTAGCTATGCAAATTCATGTTGTATGCATATTCATCTGATATACAATTTGATTGAAGTGTCTGGATTAGCAACAATATTTTAATTACCCACAGGGAAGTCTGTGTTTTTAGTATGTTATTTGTTAGTTGACTTTCACCTTTTGTCTAATGGCTATTTGTATTAAGTTAAGTGATATGAAGTATTTGGATTCGCTTATTTTTAAATGTATTTATCTATTAAATCTTAGCGCCCTCTAATTTCGAGGGTCTAATTGGAAACAACCTCTCTGCTCTCCCAGGGGTAGGGGTAAGGTCTGTACACACTACCCTCCCCAGACCCTGCTTGTGGGAATTCACCAGGTTTATTATTGTTGTTGTGTTGTTGTATTTGTTAGTGGACTCAAAAATGTTAGGAAGTGTTTAATCATAAATCTTGTAAGCAGTATGTTTTATTTACACTAATTCCTCAAGTACAAAGATTGGCCTCTTGGCTACGTGTCTGGTTGAAATTTCTTTCTACTGTATTGCCTAGGAGGACAAAGGATGGTCGTTTATAGTTCACTATCTGTACTGCATGTTAGTCTTTCACATGTTCTGATGTAGCTAAATAGCTAATATTTGTTGCGTGGTATCTCAGGAAAACACGAACTTCCATCTACACTCCAGGTTATCCGCCCATGGTATCTGATGATCTGCCAGAATCGAATTTGTTATCTGGATTGGACAGTGTGAGACTTGTCTATACTGATGGAGTACTGCATGAAACTGCTTTAGTTGTGGCCCAGGAGGTAATTTATATCGGTCTTCTTTGTCATTAAAGTTGAGTTTCTGCTTGCCAGTAGAATGTATTACAGCCAACTTATGATCATATTTCTAGTATTCCTCTAAGCTCAGATAGACAGAGGGCACTGGGCTTAATACTGTTTTGCTTTTGTTTTTATTGCCTCTGCACTTACTGAATATTTTCAGTCAAATGGAAGAAACTGTATGCCCTTTGATCTCTAGTGCAGGCACATCGTAGGAGTATACCTATTGTGATTGATGCAGAAAGAAAAATAGAAGGGTTAGATGAGATTTTACACATGGCCACCTATGTTGTCTGCTCAACAAGATTTCCTCAGGCAAGCTCTATTTACTCCCTGCACTTCGATGTTCCCTTTATTGTGCATTTTTATTTGGACTTGCATGGATCTACTTATGATTCTTATCTGCTGACAAGTCTTAGTTTATTAGGAACTCTCTCTCTCTCTCTCTCTCTCTCTCTCTCTCTCTCTCTCTCTCTCTCTCTCTCTCTCTCTCTCTCTCTCTCTCTCATGTTTCTCCAAAGTAATTTTAGCAACTGTTGTGTTCCCAGCAAGGAGTAAACTTTATTGATAATGTGAATCATGTTCTTCCCTTAAATTGCAAATAGAATATCTTTTTGCCAATGTTGTACCACGTAATCATGGAGTAAGATTTATTTTGGTACAATTTCTAATCAAAGTGAAATGTCATCCTTTCCTTCCTGGCTTCATTGAAATTTCGAAATCCCTTCCCAGTCTTTCACAAGTTAAAGCGGGTGAGAACTGATAAAAGCTGTTGTTTCGCAGATATGGACCGAGGCTTCTTCTATACCAAGTGCACTTATTTCGATACTTTTGAAGTTGCCAAGTGCCAAATTTGTAATTGTGACATTGGGTGAAGATGGCTGTATAATGCTAGAAAGAGCAGAAACTGGTATGAGAGCATGCTGTTTACTCTTGCCATGAAATACTTTGGTATCTTGTCTTGGCTAATGAAACATTCTGATAGACACAGAACATGTGTTTTCTTTCTCAGCTTTGCTTCGTAACATGCCATTTGGTATCTTTGCAGGGAATCTCCAGTCTGAAGAAGTTGATATCGATGACTTGTTTGAAAAGATGAAGCAGAGCACAGTTATTACCTCAACAATGCCAACATGCAAATCTTCGGTAGTTCACCCTTCAGTTTATGAGATTTTCTTGCTCAATGCTTAAAGAGAGCTTGATGGTAGTGTACATACTAGTCAACAGTACTTTATAGTTTGGAACTGTTTACCACCATAAGATTGAAACTGTATGAGCTTTTTCAATGTTCATCCAGGTTTAGCAAGTGGTTAGAGCTTCAGTTCTTGTCCTTCATGAGCTTCAAAAGTCAGTTGCTTACATAGAAATATTCATTCGGGTTGAGGATGTATGAACCTTGCTCTGGAAATGCACTGTTGTTGGTTTTCTGCATTGTCCTGCAGACAGATGTAGCCTCCACATGTTCTTGAGTAGTCATGTAATTGTGTTAGCACATTTAAATTTTTATAATAGACGTTTTGGTGCTTCCAATAAAACTGAAGCTAGTAGTGCTTAAAATATTAGGCTATGATAACTTAGCCCCAAAAATGTTAATATTCCAGGATGTAGCAAAGCTGCACGCAAAAGGAATTGGAACTGTGAGTGGTAGGCTGCTGGTTGGAACAGCTGAAAAGATACCAACTTCAGAACTAGTTGATACAACTGGTGCTGGAGATGCATTTGTCGGAGCAGTTCTTTATTGTACGTGAATTTATTCTATGCACCTCTTTTATCGCCTATTCTGCCATAACTGTTCTTACATTAATAGTGTGCCATAATCTGACATCTCTCTTGCTCCCCCTCTGCTTGTGGCTAATTGAGAATTTTTACAATCCTTTCCCTATGTGTTTCCATAATGGCTGGTTTGTTCAAGGTTTACTCCTGTTTAGGCATAATATATACAGTAGTACCTTTTTTCCTTAATATTTGGTTTCGAATTTTTTTCTGAATAATGTCATTGTTCCTTGCATTGCTGGTGGGATATTTTGTTAATGGTTTGTTCAGCATCCTATACAAGATCATGTTGTTGTGCCTTGTCATTGATGTTTTCTCATGGTTTCTCTTAAATGAATTTGCAGCGCTCTGCGCCAATTTGCCACCAGAAAGAATGTTGACATTTGCTGCTCAAGTGGTAAGTAGACTTGAGATATATACTAAATATTTAATATTGGTTATAGTCTTATTGAGGTAGATGATTGCAGGCAGCTATTGGGTGCAGAGCCTTAGGAGCAAGAGCTGGTCTTCCTCACCTGAGAGACCCTCGCTTGCAACCCTTTTTAGCTTAGAAGACCAGAGATGTTGATATAACAGTGGAGTACCAAAACTACTTCTTGTCACATTAAAGTAAAAATAGCATGGGCTAGCCAGTTTTCGGATTGGTTTTGAAAATAGCTAGCGTTTGCAAAGTCATTAAAAAATAGTCACTATTTTGCTGCAACACACCATAATATACTGGAGATTGGTGTACCTGTGTATGATTCCAACACGCGGAAAGTTCCAGCATAATATACTGGAGATTGGAGCACTTGTGTATGAACTTCCAGCATATTATGCTGGACCGGTATATTATACTGGAACTCCAGTATATTATGCTGGAAGTCCAATATATTATACTTGAACTACACTGGAGTTCCAGTGGAATATTTTTCGGATTTTGAACAGTGTGTTCGTTCAAATTTATCTTTACATGAAAAGTGGCTAAATTTCAATTACTTTTGAAACTGTGGCTATTCAATGACCATTTGTTAATCTGGCTATTTTTGGATTTCCTAACTGAACTTTATCCACAATATTTACAAAACTATTTTTGCCACTTAGAAATAGCTTAACTCTATCCACTGCAATAGTAAAGGTATCGTGATGGGTTAGTGTTGTCATTACAGAGGGTAAAGTCCAGTGACTTTACCATTATAAGGGGGAAAGTTTTGTGACTTAAATGTGATAATAAATAGTTGTGATTTTATGGTATAGTTTGTATAGTTTAGTAACTTTAGTATAGTGGGTATAGTTTAGTAACTTTACTGTCCTACATAATAAGTTCAGTTACTTTAATATGGCAAAAATAATTTTGTGATTTTGTTGTTATGACGGATAAAGTTCAGTAATCTCGTTTTCCTTTTGCTCTGCTCATTGGTGGCAATCTGGCATTTTCGCTTGCGAAGGACATACCAAGTTAAAAAAAGAAAAAAGAAAAAAGGAACACGTAATGCGACTGCCACCAAATAGGTAAATAATGAGCACGCAACAATTTGAATGAACATCAGCTTAATGTAAATTTAAAGATGATTAACTAGTGCGGCTAGATTATTAAGGGAATATTGTCGAGAAAACATGCACTTTCTTACAGGTGACAACATGTAAAGACAATGATCTTGATGTAAGTACGATTTAAAAAAAGTTAAAGAGGCTATCAAAATGACTATTGTGTTTGAAAGGACATTCAAGGTTAAGGTAATATTTTTTAAAATTCTCGAAAACAAAATAAAGAAAGAGAAAAAGCCGCGTAAAGAGAAAAAAAAAAAAAAAAAAAAAAAAAGAGAGAGAGAGAGAGAGAGAGAGAGACTTTAGTGCCAAATTATTTATTTATCTTTTCCCTGGGAAAGGGACCGGCTGGTGGCAGCCAGTACAAAGTCAATTGACGCAAAGAGCACATTAATACGATCCAAGTTGAGATATCGCTTTCTGAAACAGGGCACATTCGTCTGTCCATACTGTGTTCGCCCCTCCCCTTTCACCCTATGCTGATGCATTCCCTAACCATAGAAGTTGTAAGATATTGATTCTTATATGTACCTAGTCTTTAGTTACGTGCTCTGCTCTTCTACCTTATATCAATGAGAGCGTGTTTATAAAAAAATCGCATAAATATAGAGTATTAAATAAAATGTGTTTGTGTTATAAAATAAAAACAAAAGTAATTTTTTTGATAATGATGAATATTAATCCCACGATTCTTCAATGATTTATCAAATAACACAAATTAAATAATTGAATTTTTTGGTCTTTTCAAGATTTGTAAATGAAGAGGTTGGCCTTATAATTTTGATAAGTCACAATGTAAAGTCTAAAATAATTAATATATTCAAATTAATATTATTTTAGAATAAATTAAATAACTTACTATAGAAAATGCTGACATATGATAATGTAGTCCTATTACGTGTATGGTTTGCAATGTTGTGTTTGCAAAAGCGTTACTGCAGACTCTAGCACCATTAGCCTGCCCATACCTAGTCTCTAATTCCCTCCAAATATCCTTGGCATATTTAGAATACACGACTGTGCGATGGATTTGCTTAGTGACAGAGTTGGAAAGCCATGCAACAACCAAATCATTGCATCTCTGCCACTGTCGCAAGAGAGGAGACCCCTAGGAGGTTTCTCTACAGTCCAATGGATGAAATCCAGCTTATTTCTAACGGAAAGGGCAACCAACACGGATCGTCGCCAACTCCCATAACAAGTCCCATCAAAGGGCTCAGAGACTAAAGAACTACCCAACAAATCAGAGGGGTGAACATATAAGGGATGGCAAGGGTGAGTATAATCATCATGATGAAAAGGAGGATGGGTATGTGTTGAGGTAGTAGCACTTGTAGTGTCAGAAACAGATGGAGGCGAAGATGCAGCAGATATCGCCATTGAAACCAAAAATGCTAAAAATACAGTAATCCTAATGAAGAATCACAAAGCAATAGGAGAAAATGAAAGAGAATACCAACTCTTCTTGCAACCGTAGAAGGTACGGCCTTGAAATCGAAAGAAAAATCACCAGCAAACCCTAATATATGCTGTTTGGACCTTGATGCGTGTAATTGAAGCAATAACCAACGAAGAAGTGATAATCATCGTGTTGTGCAGAAGAAAAGACCACAATATAGCTCGATCAGTAAAAACTCCGTCGATTTCGTCAATTTCAACGGAGATCGTAACGGTGATGAAATCCGACGAGGGTAACCTCGGAAGGAAGAGAAACACCGGATCTATGAGATTCCGAGCTCTGATACCATATTAATAACAGTAATGGAGGTGAAATCATACAAATTTGATCTGGGGTTTGAGTTTGAGAGAAGAGAGCTTTTGATATTATTTCTGAGCTGAAAGAATAAAATGATCTGTTTCTTTACAAATGAGGAACCCAAACAATATATATA
>NW_017670429.1:107700-114455 GCF_001879085.1 Nicotiana attenuata
TATATATATATATATATATATATATATATATATATATATATATATATATATATATATATACATGACCCGACTTCCCCTCCTAACCCAACTCAGTTAATAATTACAAAGAAAGAAAATGGGCTAGCCCAATTGATGTTTTAAACGTTAATGCCACACAAGAAGGGGGGGGGGGGGGANCCACAGTGTGTGCAGAATTTGTTCTCAGGATGAGTGAGGTACTTGCTTTTAGGATCCCACTTAGGTGCTTGAGTCCCATAGCCAAATCCTCTTTTGTTGCTACTATGTTGTTCTTGTAGCCAGGAATGTGCATCAGAAGCCTTGTTCCATTTGCAAGTTCTGTCTAGTTCATGTTTTACCTTCCCTAGATCTTCTTTTAAGACTCTTATCTGCTCATCCTTCCTGTACAACTCATCCTTCATTTTTCCTAAGTTTTCTTCTAGGGTGAGATGAGTGTGATCAGCTTTCTTCTTACTTGTTCCTAGTTTCAGTTTTAAGTTCTCAGACCTAAGTTCTAGGACACTAATGTCAAGTTCAAGAACCTGGTTCTTCAACTCAGTATTTTTACTATCACTCTCATTAGCCCTAGATTCTATATTTTTGCATTTGGCTTTTAGGATCACACATTCCCTAGACAGATCTTCCTTCTCATTGTTAATTATCTCAAACTCATCAATGAAGTCTAGCAATAGCTCAGACAACCTTTCTTTAGACAGGAATTTAATCTTGTCTTTGAGATGAAGGACACTTACCTCTTGTTCATCATCTGATTCTCCGATGGCCATAAGTGCTTGTTCATCTCCAGCTTCATCTTCTGAGTCCTCATCTGATGTTTCTCCCCAAGCAGCAACTATAGCCTTTGTTGATCCTTTGTTCCTTTTGGGTTGAACTTGTTCCTTCGTTCAGCCCTTTCCTTCTTCCACTCAATTTCCCATTGAGGACAGTTCTTGATCATGTGATCAGTCTTACCACATTTGTAGCAACCCTCGTTGGTCTGTTTCTCAAGAACCCTTGGTTTGTTGAAGGTTGTACCTCTTGAAGAACCCTTTCCTCTCATCAGGTACTTTTTGAAATCTCTTGTGATCATGGCCATTTCATCATCCTCCATATCTGAACCTTCAGCTATTTTGAGAGCCAAACTTCTTTCCTTCTTGGGTGCATCCATTTTCATGGTTTGCCTTCTCAGTTCATAGGTTGTGAGGTTTCTAATCAGTTCATCCAGCTTGAGGGTAGCAATGTTCTTTGATTCCGGAATAGCAGTGATTTTGCTTTCCCAAGTCACTGGTAAGACTCTTGTCAAGATTTTCTCAACCTTGTCTTCTTCAAGGATAATTCTCCCAAGAGATTTAAGTTCATTTGTTAGTGTTGTGAACCTTGTGTACATCTCCTGGATAGATTCTCCTTCCTTCATACTGAAATTCTCATATTGAGAATATAGCAGTGTCCCTCTTGATCTCTTTACTTGAGAAGTTCCTTCATGAGCCACTTGTAAAGTGTCCCATATTTCCTTTGCAGTAGTACAGCTTTGAATCCTGCTGTACTCGTCTGGACCCAGTCCACACACAAGCTATTTCTTTGTCTTGGCATTCTTCTCCCATTTCTTCAGATCTTCAGCAGTTCAGCAGACATATGCAGTCAGCTCTTGTCTTTGGCACATCCACACCTTCAGCATTCTTCTTTGTAGTTGCTAGAGGACCATCAGTGACTATGTCCCAGAGTTCATAGTCTTCTCCTATGATGTGATCTCTCATCCTGTTCTTCCACCAAGAATAGTACTGACCATTAAAGAGTGGAGGCCTAGCAGTGGATTGCCCTTCCCAGTTTCCAGGTGGTGCACTCATTTTGATCTTATCCTAAGATGTTAGCCTCTTCAAGGATAACCCGCTCTGATACCAATTGATGTTTTAAGCGTCAATACCACACAAGAGGGGGGGTGATTTGTGTGTTACCCAATTTTCGCTTAAGTTGTTTATGGAAGGACCTGGTTCTTCTAGGTGTTCCAACTACTACTGTTTGCGAAATAATAATACAGAAAATAAAGGACACGGAGATTTTTACGTGGAAAATACCTGGCTCAAAAGATGAAAAAACCACGACCTACTACTCAGTAGGATTTTCCCAAACTTTCACTAAAATCACTGAGCCAAAACAGCATTTACAAAAATTCTTTGTAAACCTAAGGATTAACTCTAATCCCGTTGTAGCACACAGCCTCAACTGTTGCGACAACTTCAAGTTACCTATAACTTGAACACTCTAAGTACCTAATACAATTGCTTCTATGAAAGCTGAAAGGTACAATTTTAAACCACCTACTACAATTGAACTAGAATAAAAGAAAGACACAATGAAACTGATTCTTCTATCTCGTTCAAGTAGCTTTAGGAGTGCACACTCAAATCTCATATAAATTGCTTGCAATATCGCCTTGTCTTTTGCTCTCAGTTTAGTTTAACTTCTGCGTTTGTGCAATACCTGTAAAAGAGAACAATCACTGTTATTTAATAGGTTAGTAATCAGAGTTTGATTGGGACTCAATTGCTGCTCTTCTATCGCAGAAGAGTTCACGATGATATCAAACTCTAACACTATCTTTATCCTGGATTGTGTTCTCTTCATATAAGGAGACTTTTCTCTCCTTATCTAATATGCAACCTTTTCGATCAGATCAGGAGATATTGCTGCTTTATCAGTAGGACTTATCTCCTTCACGTGCCTCTCACATGTATAGGTTGATCATGACTGTGCTTCACAAGATGGACCTGGTCCATGACTGAGTTCATTTGTCATTCTTCAAAACTTTACCTGTTCTTGGGCCAACACCAATACATATAAGGATTTTTTTCATTCATATACACTATTTGAAACTTTATTACCCTTAATGTCAATGTTTAGTTAATTACTCCGCATAAACAAATTTTGTTTACAAAATATATACAATCTACCTTAAAAGGCTCCTAATCCATTATTTGTGCTTTCAATCAAGGAATGTAGCTACACCATTTTCCTTTTTTCTCTCCTCTTTCCCCTTTTCTCTCCTGATCTTCCAACCACTCTTGAATTTTTCGTGAAAAAACCTTCCCGCCTGTAGGTAAAATCAACGAATAGCTAAGAAAAAGACATGAGAATGTTCAAAGGGATATCTTACATTGCGTGGGTGATTTTGTACGATGTGAACAACTTCTTGGTTACTTAGGTGTTCCCAGAGACCATCTATACACGTACAACCAAAATTTTACCCCCAATACCTCCCCTCATTTTGTTGGAATATTACTCCAAAATTTTAAGGATGACATGTCTTTGGTATACTCTATAAGTTAAGTTTTTCGTTTCAAAACAGTATGGAGTTAAGATAATCAACAAAATATTAAAAGAAAATAGGAGGCCAATTGTTTAATTAATACTCACTATATAGTATACCTATAGAGTGGAACGTAAGACTTTAAAACTTTAACTTACAAGTATATTTAGTACTTACTGACGAAGATTCAGAAGAAATGGATACTTTTTGCTGGGGAATATGCAAGCACAACAGTATAACAGAGCTCTCATTTCCTCAGGATAGAGTTTTGAAAGTTTTTCATAATTCAGCAAAGATGATTATATACAACTACAATATCATATCACTTAAGTACAATGTTTATACAAATTTTATACAATATGCCTTTTGTATATTTTGTATTTAATTTATACACAGTAAAAATAAATTTCATACAACTAATTGTATATTATACAACTTATCTACAACTTTCACATATTATTTCTACCCAGTTAAATACAACTACAATAACATACAACTCAAAATACAAATTTTATACAAAATTTATACAATATGTCTTTTGTATATTTTGTATCTGATTTATACATAGTAAAAATAAATTTCATACAACTAATTATATTATTTTACAATTTATCTACAACTTAGCTACAACTTATCTATAATTTTCTTACATTATTTCTACTCAGTTATATACAACTACAATATCATACAACTTATATATAATTTTTCTACAATATTTTTTGACTTCCACAAAATATTAAATAATATATATATATATATATATTATTTAATGTATATCATGTCTTCTTCTTCTTCTTCTTCGAGTTTCAATATGAAATTCAGCCAAAATCAAGTCTAATCTTCACCAAAACACCCTCAAAATTGAGATATAAACTCCAAACGATATTCCCAATCGTTTGCAACAACACCCAGTCCAAATAAATAATGGTTTTTAAAAACTCAAATTCGAATTCAAAGCTTTTTAATGGTTGTCAATGATGGAATTGCTGCTCTCTTTTTCCTTTGCTTTACATTGAAATTAGGGATTGAGAGATAGAGAGAGACGTAGAGAGAATCCCAATTCTTTGCAACAAC
The DNA here is from genome assembly GCF_001879085.1 of Nicotiana attenuata. Classification (NCBI taxonomy): domain Eukaryota; kingdom Viridiplantae; phylum Streptophyta; class Magnoliopsida; order Solanales; family Solanaceae; genus Nicotiana; species Nicotiana attenuata. The sequence continues at coordinate 112,073 of NW_017670429.1, forward strand.
ACCCAATTCAAACAAATAATGTTTTTTGAAAATCCAAATTCGAATTCAAAGCTTCAAAGCTTTTTAATGGTTGTCAATGGTGGAATTGCTGCTCTCTTGTGCAAGATACGTGGGGGAGGGGGGGGGGGGTATGTGGAGAGAGAAACGTGGGAGGAGTGGGATACGGAGAGAGAAACATGGGGTGTGTGGGATTTGTACGTTACAGTGATTGTAGGAATTGATTAATTATCCTTAAATCCTAAAAATGTACATAATTGGTAATTTTGTATATAGGAGGTATTAAAGTGAAACTTGAGTAGGGAGAGTAATAAAGTTTTCAATAGTATATAGGTATGTAAAAATCCCTACAAATAATAACAAAACAAAATAGGAGTGGCCGGTATATTTCTTGCGTGTTGTTAATTAAGTAAAAATTAAAGGGCTGAGTCAACTGAGTGATACTTATTTCATATATAATGGTACTTCTTTAAACCCATATCCGTAACCTAAAATACTATTTCAGATCTTGCTCCTTATTAACGTAATACTTCAATGGAGGCGGCTATAGAAAGAACACGGATTTATCGCTGTTACCTTCACGGACAAGAACTCAATTTCACATGCATCACCATTATAAACTGTTGTCCTCAAGAGCAGTACATATCCTTCACATCGCCGCATTCTTCTCAGCACCCAAATATACTAGTCGCTTTCATTTTCCCAGCCATGGTTACACTTCTGCAGCTCATGTATCAAGGCAGTGATGATAAATCCCCGTTCGAAACCCACCCTATAAAGATGTCTTTGGCCATCCCGAGTTTCCTTATTTACTGCTTTTCCCACGATGCTCATCTAAGATTAATTTCTACTTCAAACCATCGTCCCCCAAATTACTCAAAATATGCTAAAATGGTTCATATAGTTGGCTCTATATTTGGTCCTCTGACCTTGGCGTCTTATTCATCAGTTCTTTTCCCATCATTTTGCCCCCTTCTCTATTCCACTTCCATCTTATACTCTGCAACTCAGTTGCTTTATAGCCCACTCACCGAACTATTCAACTATCTTTATCAAAAATTCACTACTTCCACGGACAGAACCTCGTACAGAATTCCTATATATATTTGAACATTTTTTTTTGCGTGTGTATATGTTTGACTTTTTCCTACTTTTCTTCTTTTCTGCCCCACATACCCAATATAATCTCACATAGTGGGGTCTAGAGAGGACTAGTGAGGCAGACCTTAATTATCCCTACCTATGAAGATAGAGAAATTGTTTCCAATAGAGTCTTGACTCACAAAAGCATATATACCCTTGTGTTTTGACTTTGTATACTTGTTACAATTTTTCTTATCTTCTAAAGCACGGTGCAGGTATTCCAATTTGTTACAAGACATCCAAAAAAAACTAGAAAAAGAAAAGAAAGAGGCAGCTGCGTACAAGGATTTAATTTTGTGCTATGATCAGTATATACAAGTTGAAGATTAAATTTCCAATGATACGTAATTTCACCCTTCAGGGAAAGATTCAATTGTGTTCTCTCTTTCAACCACAATTTGCCGAAAAGATATCGAAATATGAACTAAACGTAGTTGATACTTGATAGCTAGCATAGTTACTTCTAAATGATCAATAATTAACCCTAATGAAGGCCAACTAATAATTAAAGAGCTAATCTCTGTATATGATTAAAAGTTACAAAAGCATCATTCACTTATTGATGTCAGAGATGAACAAATTGAAAATCAGGTTATAAAATGAAATCTATTCAGCATAGTTATACAAATTGGAAGAAAATTATACAATTCGGTTTTGTTATCTGGTCGATGACTTGAACTTGATGATCTACAGGTAAGTTAACTTGACGTCAAACGACAAATTAGATCGTGTTGCAAGTCAACTTTTAATTTAGGCTATTTTGTTGAATAAGGTATATTTCCAAATTAAAAATTCCTTAAACAAAAATTATTTATTTAAGTTGCTAACTTGAGAGATCTATTGAAGAAATGTCCATCAAATAGCCCCCCAAAAAGACGATTAGGGTTTCCTAACGGGATGTGGGTATTATCCAATCCCACATACTTGAAATTGAAAAGCAAAGGATACAGAATTCCATGATAATTGACAGGTTATTAATATACCCTCAATATGGCGTGATTTTTGTAAGGATTATGTTATTCAATTGTTGACTATTTGAATTGTGGTTTTGTATTTTATGAATTCGGCAAATGGTAGTAGTAGCAGTTCTTAAATTGATGTGAGAGAAAAGGGGGAGAAGGGAAGGAAAGAAGAAGAAGAGGAAAGTGAGAAGTGAAATTAAAGAAGACGAACAAAAGAAAGGGGGAATTGGGGGAGAAGATAGAACGGAAATAATGGGGGGACAAAATTGGAAGTAGGGGGT